>NC_082398.1:14320547-14328047 GCF_031168955.1 Gadus macrocephalus | reverse complement strand
ACGTATAAACACTGCCACAACCGAGCATGCACATTGTTGCCTACGAATGCATCAATACAGTTAACAAAGAATAGATCGCTCACTGATAAACAGATGTGCAAACACGCACACAAGCACACACACACACACACACACACACACACACACACACACACACACACACACACACACACACACACACACACACACACACACACACACACACACACACACACAAATCCATCATGCACATAAACACGTACACACACCAATGCAGACAGATAGAAGGAAAATCCTTTCAGTGACATCCCCGCACCTTTCAACCACGCATCCAATCAGCCCCCCCCCACCACAAACACACACACACACACACACACACACACACACACACACACACACACACACACACACACACACACACACATGCAGACAGCCAAGCACACACACACAAAATCCTCTTAAGCTGCAGTAAATCCTCCTAGCTGCGTCTTTGTTTATAGTTTACCTTCAACCCTAAATAACACCAAATAAGTAACACTATATTATGTATTGTTATATTATTATAGTATGTATATATATATCTTACAGACCACTGTGCGGGATGGCTGCATCCATCCTACTCTATCGTACTCCTCATCCTCATCGTCATCCGCTTATCCGGGGTCGGGTCGCGGGGGGAGCAGCTCAAGCAGGGGGCCCCAGGCTTCCCTTTCCCGGGCCACATTGACCAGCTCTGACGGGGGGATCCCGAGGCGTTCCCAGGCCAGTGTTGAGATATAATCTCTCCACCTAGTCCTGGGTCTTCCCTGAGGTCTCCTCCCCACTGGACGTGCCTGAAACACCTCCCAAGGAAGGCGCCCAGTGGGCATCCTTACCAGATGCCCGAACCACCTCAGCTGACACCTTTCTAAGTAAAGGAGCAGCGGCTCTAATCCGAGTTCCTCACGGATGGCTGAGCTTCTCACCCTATCCCTAAGGGAGACGCCAGCCACCCTTCTGAGAAAACTCATCTCGGCCGCTTGTACCCGCGATCTCGTCTTTTCGGTCATCACCCAGCCCAAATGACCATAGGTGAGGATAGGAACGAAGATCGACCGGTAGATCGATCCCCCTTTTCGTTACAACGGTGCGGTAAAGCGAACGCAATACCGCCCCCGCTGCTCCGATTCTCCGGCCAATCTCACGCTCCATAGTACCCTCACTCGCGAACAAGACCCCGAGGTACTTGAACTCCTTCACTTGGGCTAAGGACTCATTTCCTACCCGGAGTAAGCAATCCACCGGTTTCCTGCTAAGAGTCATGGCCTCAGATTTAGCGGTGCTGATCCTCATCCCAGCCGATTCACACTCGGCCGCCAGCCGATCCAGTGAGTGCTGAAGGTCACAGGCCGATGATCCAATGAGGACCACATCATCTGCAAAAAGCAGTGACGAGATCCTCAGACCACCGAACTGCAACCCCTCCCCACCACGACTACGCCTCGATATCCTGTCCATGTATATCACAAACAGGATTGGTGACAAGGCGCAGCCCTGGCGGAGACCAGCACCCACTGAGAACGAAACTGACTGGCTGCCGAGAACACGAACACAGCTCTCGCTTTGGGAGTACAAAGATTGGATGGCCCTGAGGATAGACCCCCTTACCCCATACTCCCGCAGCACCTCCCACAGTTTCTCCCGGGGGACCCGGTCATACGCCTTCTCCAGATCCACAAAACACATGTAGACCGGATGGGCATACTCCCAGGCCCCCTCCAGGATCCTTGCGAGAGTGAAGAGCTGATCCGTAGTTCCACGTCCGGGGCGAGAACCGCATTGTTCCTCTTCAATCTGAGGTTCGACGATCGGCCGAACCCTCCTTTCCAGCACCTTGGAGTAGACTTTACCAGGGAGGCTGAGAAGTGTGATACCCCGGTAATTGGCACACACTCTCTGGTCCCCCTTTTTGAACAGGGGAACCACCACCCCGGTTTGCCACTCCTTTGGCACTGTACCCAACTCCCACGCGATGTTGAATAGGCGTGTCAACCATGACAGCCCCTCAACACCCAGAGCCTTTAGCATTTCAGGCTGGATCTCATCAATCCCTGGGGCTTTGCCACTGCGGAGATGTTTGACTACCTCAGTGACCTCCACCAGGGAAATTGACGACGAAACACCATCAACCTCGAGCTCTGCCTCCAACATAGAGGGCGTGTTATTCGGATTCAGGAGTTCCTCAAAGTGTTCCTTCCAACGTCCGACGACCTCCTCAGTTGAGGTCAACAGAGTCCCATCCTTACTGTACACAGCTTGCATGGTTCCCCGTTTCCCCCTCCTGAGGTGCCGGATAGTCTTCCAGAAACACTTTGGTGCCGACCGAAAGTCCTTCTCCATGGCCTCTCCGAACTTCTCCCACACCCGCTGCTTAGCCTCCGACACGGCAGCCGCTGCAGCCCTTCGAGCCTGTCGGTACCCTGCAACCGAGTCAGGAGTCCTCCAGGATATCATATCCCGGAAGGCCTCCTTCTTCAGTCGGACGGCTTCCCTGACCACCGTAGTCCACCACGGTGTCCGAGGGTTACCGCCCCTTGAGGAGCCTAAGACCCTGAGGCCACAGCTAGCCACCGCAGCTTCAGCAATGGAGGCTTTGAACACCGCCCACTCCGGCTCAATGCCCCCAACCTCCACAGGAATGCCAGAAAAGCTCCGCCGGAGGTGTGAGTTGAAGATACCTAGGACGGGGGCCTCCTCCAGACGTTCCCAGTTCACCCGCACTACTCGTTTGGGCTTACCAGGTCTATCCGGAAATTTCCCCCATTCCCTGATCCAACTCACAACCAGATGGTGGTCGGTTGACAGTTCCGCCCCTCTCTTTACCCGAGTGTCCAAAACATGCGGCCTCAGATCAGATGACACGATCACGAAATCGATCATCGATCTTCGGCCTAGGGTACTCTGGTACCAGGTACACTTATGAGCACCCTTATGTTCGAACATGGTGTTTGTTATGGATAATCCATGACTAGCACAGAAGTCCAATAACAAACGACCGCTCGGGTTTAGATCAGGGAGGCCGTTCCTCCCCACCACGCCTCTCCAGGTGTCTCCATCGTTGCCCACGTGGGCGTTGAAGTCTCCCAGCAGAACTACGGAGTCCCCTACTGGAGCCCCATACAGGACTCCATTCAGGGTCTCCAAGAAGGCTGAGTACTCTGAGCTGCTGTTTGGTGCATACGCACAAATAACAGTCAGAGTTTTCCCCCCTACAACCCTTAGGCGCAGGGAGGCGACCCTCTCGTCTACCGGGGTAAACTCCAACACCGCGGCGCTCAGCCGGGGATTTATGAGTATCCCCACACCCGCCCGGCGCCTCACGCCCTTGGCAACTCCGGAGAAGAATAGAGTCCAACCCTTATCCAGGAGTACGGTACCAGAGCTGAGACTGTGCGTGGAGGTAAGCCCCACCAGATCTAACTGATAGCGCTCCACCTCCCTCACAAGCTCCGGTTCCTTTCCCCACAGCGAGGTGACGTTCCACGTCCCCAGAGCCAGCTTCTGCCGCCCGGGTCTGGTCCGTCGAGACCCCTGACCTTCGCTGCCACCCATGTGGCTGCGCACCCGACCCCAACGGGTCTTCCCACAGGTGGTGGGCCCATGGGATGAAGAGAGGGGGGGTGCCACGTAGTTTGTTCGGGCTGTGCCCGACCGGCTCCGTGGCAAACCCGGCCACCAGGCGCTCGCCATCGAGCCCTCCGTCTGGGCCTGGCTCCAGACGGGGGCCCCGGGCTTCCTCCGGGCCGGGTCACATCTCCTCTTTTTTCGTTATTCATTGGAGTTTTATGAACGTATCGTTTATCGTACTCTATGATGTTAAATTATATTATACTCAATACTGCTCTATTCTATTCCATCATTTTCCATAGTATTATCTTATATTACATTCCATTAGTCTCTATTACATCCCATTGTGGTTATATATTTTATCATCATATCCGATTCTATTCAATATGATTCTATTCTACTCTATTATATATGATTATATTCCACTCCAGCTCTCCTTCGCAATGCTTCAGTCAGCCGTTAATCTCTGAACAGGCCAGCTGTGCTCCCTTTAAATTAGGATTAGGATCCCAAATAAAGAGAGACAACAGTCTTGGAGAGGTCCTGGGAGACAGAGGGGGCAAAATAATCCATCTGGATGGAATCCAGTCACCACTAGTGTTGGTGGTGGTGGTGGTGGTGGTGGTGGTGGTGGTGGTGGTGGTAGGGGTGGAGGTGGCGATGGCCATGGTAGTGGTGGTGGTGGTGGTTGAATGTTGGCTGTGGTGGTTGAGGTGGACGTTGAGGTGGAGGTGGCACTGGCAGTGGTGGCTGGGGTGGTGGTGGTGGTGGTGGTGGTGGTGGTGGTGGAGTTGTCGGTGGTGGAGTTGTCGGTGGTGGTGGCTGTGGTGGTGGAAGTGGTAGTGGAGGTGGACCTGGTGGTGGACCTGGTGGTGGTAGTGGACGTGGTGGCGCTGTTGGTGGTGGTGGTGGAGGTGGATGTGGTGGTGGTGGTGGAGGTGGATGTGGGGGTGGTGGTGGTGGTGGAGGTGGAGGTGGATGTGGTGGTGGTGGTGGAGGTGGATGTGGTGGTGGTGGACGTGGTGGTGGTGGTGGTGGTGGTGGTGGTGGTGGTGGTGGACGTGGTGGCGCTGTTGGTGGTGGTGGTGGAGGTGGATGTGGTGGTGGTGGTGGAGGTGGATGTGGGGGTGGTGGTGGAGGTGGATGTGGGGGTGGTGGTGGAGTCGTCGGGGGTGGTGGTGGCTGTGGTGGTGGTAGTGGTAGTGGAGGTGGACGTGGTGGTGGTGGTGGTGGTGGTGCTGTTGGTGGTGGTGGTAGTGCTGTTGGTGGTGGGGTGCCCTTCCCGGAGGTCATGCTGTGTTGTCTGATATCTGGAGCCTTGGGGGGTAGGGCTCTGCTCTCCCTCCAGGCCCAGCCAGGGGAGACAGAAGCCAGCCTCCTCTCCTCCTGCGACTGGCCACCCTGGAAGGAATGTCTGTGGGGCTGAGGGCTGTGGGGTGGGGGCGCTGGGGGGGGGTGAGGGCTGTTGGGTGGGGGCTGAGGGGTGGGGGGTGAGGGGAGGGGGGTGAGGGCTGTGGGGTGGGGGGTGAGGGGTGGGGGTTATGTAACGCAGCACTGGTGCTTACATGTACCTGCTCTCTTCTCCTCTCTGAACTGTGCTTAGAGAAACAAGTCCCTGCTGTGCCCTGCATGTGTGTGTGTGTGGTGTGTGTGTGTGTGGTGTGTTGTGTGTGTGTGTCTGTGTGTGTGGTGTGTGTGGTGTGTGTGGTGTGTGTGGTGTGTGTGGTGTGTGTGTGCGTGTGTGTGTGTGTGTGTGTGTGTGCTTGCAGGCCTTCGTGCCTGCTGTGTGCGTGCGTACGTGTGTGTGTGTCTAAAAGAGTATGTTCCAGTGTAAGAAGGATTTACTTATGCCTTCATCCATGATGAAGGTTTTATTCAGTCATAAATCCCTTGATTGTGTGTGTGTGTGTGTGTGTGTGTGTGTGTGTGTGTGTGTGTGTGTGTGTGTGTGTGTGTGTGTGTGTGTGTGTGTGTGTGTGTGTGTGTGTGTGTGTGTGTGTGTGTGTGTACAATGCATGTGTACATGATTCATATATTTGTTTCAATGTGAACGCATGCATGGGTACTGCGTGCGCATATAATCTGTGTGTGTGTGTGTGTGTGTGTGTGTGTGTGTGTGTGTGTGTGTGTGTGTGTGTGTGCGCGTGTGTGTGTGTGTGTGTGTGTGTGTGTGTGTGTGTGTGTGTGTGTGTGTGTGTTTGTGTGTGTGTGTGTGTGTGTGTGTGTGTGTGTGTGTGTGTGTGTGCTTGCTTGCATGCTTCCGTGCTTGCTTACGTGTGTGCGTGCATAATGTGTGTGTGTGTGTGTGTTTGTGTGTGCTTGCTTGTGTGTGTGCGTGCGTACTTGGTGCATGTGTGTGCATAATGTGTGTGTGTGTGTGTGTGTGTGTGTGTGTGTGATTGCGCTTGCGTGTGTGTGCGTACTTGGTGCATGTGCGGCATGCTGCATGTGTGTGTGGTAATCTCATGGGTTCAGCAGCATCAAGCCTTCCCTCTTGTCATATGAAAATCCCCCATCGTGGCTCTGAGCTCTGAAGCTCAGCCAATCAGCATAAATAGAGCCACCTCACCACGAAGTTATCTTCTGCTGGGACACATAACGTGATTCATTTATCTTATTAAATAACTGTGCAGGCCTACACAGTTCAAAAGACACAGCTACGGTTGTAATGCGTTCATCTTCAAATAGCCAGCCGCCAATCACTGAAGAACGTATTCATCCAGATGTCACGCAGAACCCACAAATGATCCGTAATGTCGCTAATCGGAGCAGAATCTGTTTCTGAATCCGCCAGTTCTGTAAAATAAGTGGGCGATCAATAGAAGAAAGGCCTACCGGTTTCCACACGACCCTGCCATGAGTGTCAACTGCCCTTCAAAGTCCTTTACCCTCAACCTCCCTTGAATGAGTCTGTGAACTCCCCCATGCAGTCTCCTTCCTCGAGGATGGTGTGAACGCCAGCCAGCGTCTCCTGGTACCTTAATGAATCAAGGGAATGACAGATCCATTGTATATGCTTCTGCTGCTGCTGCTGTTTCAGCTTCCATTCCCCATCACTCCATGAGGCTGTTCTTCTCTGATGACAGTTCTGATGTCAGTGCTGTTGACCGGGTGTTGGTGACCCATGCATCCCTCCCTCCTGTGTGTCCTGCTCATAGAGTGTGCTTATTCACATCAGAGTGGGTCTGGAGGGAACAGATCTGTAAACAAAAGATCTGTGTGAATGTCATGGTGAGGCTTCTTGCCAAGGTATTACTAGTCATGCTTAGCTCCAACAGGCCGCCTCCCCCTGGTCAGCCCGGACCTAAAGGAACTATTAGGCCGTGCCTTAGCTCACATTTCACCACACTGCTTTTCCATCAAAAAAAAGAACACAAAACAAATAAATATATGTCTATAATGAAGCTGTGGTTGGCCAGTTTCTGTCCAGAAGCAGTCCCGTGCGCGTTCCTGTGCCCATTTCAAACAAAATGGCGGATGGTTGCCGGCGTGACATTGCTGTCCCCCGGTGGCTTCTGAACAGGCCTCGGCTGATTTAAAAGCATCCTTCCAGCCACAAACAACTGCCTGCCGGCTCCCTCTGTTCCCACCGAGACATCCTGTTCTGAGAGAGCGTAGGAGTGTAGTTAAAGATTTGTGTGGGTGTGTGTGTGTGTGTGTGTGTGTGCGTGTGTGTGTGTGTGTGTGTGTGTGTGTGTGTGTGTGTGTGTGTGTGTGTGTGTGTGTGTGTGTGTTTTAGTGTGATTTTGTTTGTATATACATGGGTATATACTATACGTGTCTGCATATACTATGATAATATGTGTGTGTGTGTGTCTGTGTGCGCATTTGGTGTGTGTGTGTGTCGGGGGGGGGCAGGATGTGTGTGTGTGTGTATTGTTTGTACCCGAGTGTGTGTTTGCATGTCTTTATAAC
>NC_082398.1:14290545-14320447 GCF_031168955.1 Gadus macrocephalus | reverse complement strand
ATAAGTAGCTGACTAAATACTGTGGTTAGTGCACCAATGTGTCTCTCCAAGAAAAATAAAACTCTGAGGTTCAAACAAACCACGGCCGCTCCCGGGGCGAACCTGACGCCAGCTGTCCTCGGGGTTAGCTGATTGTGGCGCTTTTATTTCGGGGAGCTGAGAATAGCCAGGTAGCATCTTGCGTTGGAGCCTCCTGCTCTGAGCGTCGATACTGAAACGCTTAGCGGGCGGGGGGCCGGGGGCTGAGTCGACACCACCACAGCTTCCCCTCGGTGTACGATAACAGAAACCCTCACCGAACACACACACCTCTCCGCCGCCGTCCGGGGTGGGCTCCCATAGTGCAGCTAATCCTGCTCAGCGACAGGAATCTGACAGGGGGGGGGGGTTGGAATACACGGTCTGGTGTGGCCTGGCCGGCCGTCAACCTTGAACAGTTAGCGATATTTGAACATCAGGGGCGGTAAAAACAAAAGCTCAGCGGTCGTGTGCTACCGGCATCGTGTGGTTTGCCATGCCGCTCTATTTATGACCGATTCCGCGTGTTCGCTGCGACTGAAAGGTTAAACCAAACCCAGATGGAGACGGAGTGAAGCTCCTCTCGTCGCCTCGTCGATACGAAGACCTCCAGCGCCGCCCGGGGGGCGCTCGTCTTCTGACCCGGAGCCTCCCGGCGGGCAGGGCGGTGTCTGAGGAGTGTTAGTGACATGTGACGGGGGGAAGGCCGGGCTGCATGCTATCGATCTCCAGGGGCCATCAGGACTTCATTACCGCCGCGGGGTCACCGGCGGGCCCCTGAGGCCGCTGCTTTCCACTACTAAGCAGACATTCAATGATAGGCGACCCTCACAACGCCCTCGTCCTGCTGCAACTTACCTTCACACACACACAAACACACATAGGCCTGCACGCACATACACACAATCATACCCGTCCTGGTGTGCATAGGCCCACAGACACAGGGGTGCACTGCACATACAAACACATTATATAAAGTAGTTGTATCAACCGTAACAACCGTAATACGCCACGTCAACACACCCACACAGACAAACACAAGCACACACACACACAGACACGCACACACACACACACACACACACACACACACACACACACACACACACACACACACACACACACACACACACACACACACACACACACACACACACACTAACACATAAAGACACACACACACACACACACACACACACACACACGCACCGCCTGACTGACTGTAAATGACTTGCATGTGTGTGCAGACACATAAAAATGCAAATTGTTACGCACACACTTGCGCATACACACAAAGACACACATATCGCTTGACAGTGCTTCCGTTGCGCATCAGCTGAGCCTGATGGTTCATTTTCCTGATTAGTGTGTGTGTGTGTGTGTGTGTGTGTGTGTGTGCGTGTGCGTGTGCATGTGCGTGTGGGTGTGCGTGCGTGCGTGCGTGCGTGCGTGCGTGTGTCTGTGCAGGTGCGCGTGCCAGTGTTTAAAGTGCTTCATGCAGCGGAATCCCCCTCAGCCTGTATGGGTTGTTTTTCCTCTAGAGGTTATAGTTTGAGAGGTTACGTTCTCGAGGTTTTGGAGAGAGAGGACGGTCACCACCCCGAGCGGTGTGAGGGTGGGGTCGAGGACCCCTCTGCTGTGTTTGGGTGATGATGTCATCGAGATGAGGTCATCACAAGCGTTGGCCGGGCCGACCTGTTCCCGCTAGTGCCCCCGTCTCCCGCTGTCCTCTTCCTCACCGCGTTGTAGAAAGACGATCCTAACGTGAAGATATACACTCAGGATGACTCTGAAGTAGACGCATAGTGTTGATGGTACTTCAATGCATTCCTTTGTTTGCTAGAATGTTCTCTTCCCTTCTGAGAGACACAACCCTTATTATTTTGTGATTAAAGGGATATTTTACTTTCTAAGAGTATTGCAGTCATTTATGGAAAATTGTGCCCGTTTTCCGTAAGATGTACCTTAAATCTCTTAAAAAAAATAGAAAATTGCCACATTCACATATTGCTCTGCTCCAAAAGCCTGCAATGTTCTTTCTTATCCGAAGGCTCCACCAATGTAAAGTACATAGAAGCAGCACAATGTTTTTATGTACTAACCATGATCATCAGTTTAACAGCAGCAGGCGCAGCATTAACCTAACCTGGTGGTGTTCCAGATGAGACCAGCCCCTCCAACGTGTGGGACTGCAAGAACAGAGGAGTCAACGGCACCCAGAGAGGCCAGATCGTCTGGAGGCTGGAGGCTGGACCCTACTTCATGGAGCGTAAGGCACTCGGGCTGGCTGGGAGAGGGGGAGACGGGGGAGTAGGCAGGGGCGTTGCGAGGTAGTGTGGGGGCCCCAAGCAAGAATTCTTAGGGGGCCGATTGTTGACGGGGGGGGGGGGGGGGGGGCGTATGGAGCGATTTTTATTTTTTTTATTTTTGGGGGGCCTTTTGGGGGCCCTAGTAGTGGCCCGGGGCCCCAAGCAATTGCCTGGTATGCCTAATGGGACGCGGCGCCTCTGGGAGTAGGGGGGAGAGAGGGGAGAGGGGGGGAAGAGGAGAGGGGGGAGCAGGGGGGAGGGGGAGAGAGGGGAGAGGAGAGAGAGGGGAGAGGGGGGGAGAGGGGGGAGAGGAGAGAGGGGAGAGGGGGGAGTAGGGGGGAGAGAGGGGAGAGGGAGAGGGGGGAACAGGGGGAGGGGGAGAAAGGGGGAGAGAGGGGAGAGGAGAGAGAGGGGAGAGGAGAGAGGGGAGAGGGGGGAGTAGGGGGGAGTGAGGGGATAGGTGAGAGGGGGCAGCAGGGGGGAGGGGGAGAGAGGGGGAGAGAGGGGAGAGAGAGGGGGGAGAGGAGAGAGGGGAGAGGGGGGAGTAGGGGGGAGAGGGGGGAGCAGGGGGGAGGGGGAGAGAGGGGGGGAGAGAGGGGAGAGGAGAGAGAGGGGGAGAGAGGGGAGAGGAGAGAGAGGGAAGAGGGGGGAGTAGGGGGGAGCAGGGGGGAGGGGGAGAGAGGGGGAGAGAGGGGAGAGGAGAGAGAGGGGGAGAGAGGGGAGAGGAGAGAGGGGGGAGACAGGGGAGAGGGGGGAGAGGAGACAGAGGGGAGAGGGGGGAGAGAGGGGAGAGGGGGGAGGGGGAGAGAAGGGGGGAGAGGGGAGAGGGTGGAGAGGGGGGAGGGGAGAGAGGGAGAGGGGGGAGAGGAAGAGGGGGGAGAGGAAGAGGGGGGAGAGGAAGAGGGGTGAATCCAGCTCTGCGGTCCAGTTCATGGTCCTTCATTGAGCCCTTTTCAGCCCTTCACCCACGAGCTCCAGCCGCTATTAGCCAGGACGGGTCCTGACTGCACTGATGGAGGACCTCAAAGACGGACAGCCCAGCTAATGTGCTTGTCTGTGTGCAGCTGAGACCAAGGTGTGCTTTAAGTACTACCACGGAGTGAGTGGAGCCCTTCGCGCCACCACGCCCTGCATCACCGTGAAGAACCCGGGAGTCCTGGTACCTACACCCCTCACACACTCATGCATGTCTATGTGGGTACAGGAGAGGGAGAGAGAGGGGGCGAGAGAGGCTGTAGTGTTGTGCATGTAGCTGGATTTATTGCACATTGCTACCATTTGAAAGAGAGAGAGGGTGTGTGTGGGTGTCTAGGGGAAAGTCACAGAGAGAGAACAGTGTGTGTGTGTGTGTGTGTCAGAGAGAGAGAGAGAGAGAGACGTAGAGAGAGCATGGTGCTGCATGTCTTTATTATGACCCTGTCTGTGTCAGGTCGAGGGATTATCGGAACAGGTGGGGACGGACCACCCCCGGAAACTCATCAGCTTCACTCTGACAGGTGAGCTGTCACGTGTGTGTGTGTGTGTGTGTGTGTGTGTGTGTGTGTGTGAGTGTGCTTGTTTATGATAATGTGTGTTTGTATCTGTGTGTCTCTGTGTGTGTGTGTGTGTGTGTGTGTGTGTGTGTGTGTGTGTGTGTGTGTGTGTGTGTGTGTGTGTGTGTGTGTGTGTGTGTGTGTGTGTGTGTGTGTGTGTGTGTGTGTGTCTGTGCGTGTGAGAGTGTGAGTGTGTGTGTGATTGTCTTGGCACAAGATAGAGGTTTCGGCCTAATAAATCCAGGCCCTCCAGATTTGATGCTGTGAAATGTCTCAGGAACATTGGAGAGCTTTGACAGGTGGTGTTACCACATATATTAGCTGCTCACTGCTGTCCAAAAGTTTTCTGTTTTCTGAGTCAACATTTGACATAAAGGACATCTTCATTGCCATCCTCATCCTCATCATCATCACCATCACCATCTTATCTTTATCACCATAATGGGCATAATCATGTATGAATTACGATGATAATTTTGATTGGATGGCTTAAAATATGACATAGAAATAGGCACGCATTTGCCTATTTAATTGTGGTGATGGTGGTGAATGAGGGTGTCTTTAGATGGTGACTGGTGGACACCAAGCTGACTGAAACAACAGATTTGTTGGCAGCAGTGAGCTGCTATTACGTGTAGAGTACTCCACATTATAAAATAATGTTTGATGCTGTCATTTTGTAGCTTTGTGGTTGTTATTATATGCTTTTTACTCTATGTAAGGTGACTTGACAGGTGCCAAAAATCAAATGTATTATTATTATTATTCCTCCTCAAAGCTCTCCAATGACAGTTCACAGCCCCTCCCCTGCCCCCAGTGCCTCTGGGGTAACAGGTTGCTAACCTCTGCCTTTTGTTGTGCCAGATCTCCGGGCCACGGGTCTGAAAAAGGGGATGTTCTTCAACCCTGACCCCTACCTGAAGATGTCCATCCACCCGGGGAAGAGGAGCATGTTCCCCACCTTCAGTCACCACGGCCAGGAGAGGCGCTCCGCCATCATCGCCAACACCACCAACCCTGTGTGGCACGGAGAGGTAGTGCTCACCGTCAACACATTAGCACTCTGGTTAGGGCTCTAGTTATCAGGTTAGCACTCTGGTTAGGGCTCTAGTTATCAGGTTAGCACTCTGGTTAGGGCTCTAGTTATCAGGTTAGCACTCTGGTTAGGGCTCTAGTTATCAGACTAGCACTCTGGTTGGGGCTCTAGTTATCCGGTTAGCACTCTGGTTAGGGCTCTAGTTATCAGGTTAGCACTCTGGTTAGGGCTCTAGTTATCAAGTTAGCACTCTTGTTAGGGCTCTAGTTATCAGGTTAGCACTCTGGTTAGGGCTCTAGTTATCAGGTTAGCACTCTGGTTAGGGCTCTAGTTATCAAGTTAGCACTCTGGTTAGGGCTCTATTTATCAAGTGAGCCCTCTGGTTAGGGCTCTAGTTATCAAGGTATAAGTAGCGCTCACCATCAGCAAGTTAGCACTCTGGTTAGGGCTCCAGTTATCAAGTTATAGTTATTGCTCACTGTCAGTAAGTAAGCACTCTGGTCAGGGCTCAAGTTATCAAGTTAGCATTCTGGTAAGGGCTCTAGTTATCAAATTATAGGTAGTGCTCACTGTCAGCAAGTTAGCACTCTGTTAGGCCTCTAGTTCTCAAGTTAGTATTCTGGTTAGGGCTCTAGTCATCAAGTTAGCATTCTGGTTCGATCTCTAGTTCTCAAGTTAGCATTTTGGTTAGGGCTCTAGTTATCAAGTTAACATTCTGGTTAGTTATTAAGTTATAGTTATTGCTCACAGCAAGCTATTAAGATAGCATTCTGGTTATTAAGTTATCAAGTCATCAAGTTATCATTCTGGTTAGGGCTCTAGTTGCCAAGTTATCATTACTGCTCACAGCCAGTCATCAAGTAAGCATTCGGGTTAGGGCTTTAGTAATCAAGTTATCATTCTGGTTAGGGCTCTAGTTATCAAATAATAGTTATTACTCACAGCTAGCTATTAAGTTAGCAATCTGGTTAGGGCTCTAGTTATCAAGTTATAGGTAGTGCTAACAGCCAGTCATCAAGTTAGCATTCTGGTTAGGGCTCTAGTTATCAAGTTATCATTAGTGCTCAGAGCCTGTCCTCAAGATAGCATACTAGTTAGGGCTCTAGTTATCAAGTTATAGTTATTGCTCACAGCTAGCTATTAAGTTAGCATTCTGTTTAGGGTCCTAGTTATCAAGTTATAGGTTTTGCTCACAGCTAGCAATTAAGTTAGCATTCTGAATATCAAGTTATAGTTAGTGCTCACAGCAAGCTATTGAGTTAGTTTTCTGGTTAGGGTTCTAGTAATCCAGCACTCATAGCCAGCATTCCTGTCAGTGTTCTACTTAGTACTCACAGCTAGGGCTCCTGTTAGTTAGTGCTCTAGTTAACCCTCTGGCATTCTATTAGTGTTACAATATTCCAATGTAAATATATGAAACATGTTTTGGATTTATCAGTTCAAATTTAAGATAATTCAGAAAATAAGAAAATGCAATTTTTCTGAATCTCTCTCCAGAAATATACTTTCGTAGCACTTATGACAGACATACTGTACATCGAGGTCAAGGATAAGTTTGCAAAAAGTCGACCAATCATCAAACGCTTCTTGGGTCAGCTGACAATTCCTGTTCAGAGGCTCATTGAGAAGATTCCTGGGTAAGTGAAGCGTACACAAACATGTGTTGCTCTAGTAAAAACCAAACCAGATGAGAAAAAAGACACAATTAAAGCTACACAAATCAGTACACATAATTCTATGATCACACAACATTGCATTCTCACATTATTCTATAACTCAAGAGATTCAATAAGATATACACCCCCTCCCTACCCGTACACAATCGTTATTAAAAAGATGATTTGATATATTGTCATTTCTGTGGATGTCTTTGCGTCACACACCCTTTACACTGCATAGACAGTCCAGTTAGACGACATCCACCACCCTCTCCCTCCCCTCTCCCCGTCTCCCGCCAGGGTCCAGCCCGTCTCCTTCTCTCTGTGTCGCCGGCTGCCCACCGAGCACGTCAGCGGGCAGATGCAGTTCAGAGTGGAGCTCACCTCCACCGGGCCCGACGGTGAGCCCACCCACGACCTCCCCTCACTGAGAGACCCTCCTATTGGACAGCCCTGCTTTAGACTCCATGCTCCAGTTCAAACACGCTTTGGAAGAAGTACTCTTGTATCAGAAAAGAAGAGAGAATTACGGCTCAACATGCTGTGTGTGTTGCTCAAATATGAACTGTGTTTATTTTGGGCCTCTTTAATTATGTATAAAGTCATTGATTCATCATCTTTGATGATGATTCATTGTTTATTGATGTTTACTGACAAGTTATTACTATTATAGGAACTAATGCAGTGCAAAAGGTTGTGTTCTGAACGAGCAGATCGCTGGGCCTCCTGCATGGCCGCGCGCAGCTCGGTCGAGATCCGCTCGTTCAAACCGGTTCACCCTCCCCACGGCCGCTCTGCCGGTCCTCAGTGCCTGTCAGGAACGGACCGATTATTGCAGCTTTCTCGAGTATCGCTCATCCAAATAACTTTGTACCTACTCAGCGCCAAGTCAGTTGAACCGAATGTTGACGAGAAAACTGAATCAGACAGACCTACAGAGACTCTTCTAATGAGTGAGCGTAACATAACCTAGTATACCCAGTACAGTACAGTACAGTACAGTACAGTACAGTACGGTACAGTGTCCAAGTGAACTGCAGCCAGTGAACCGTTGCTCGTGTAGGCCCAATGCCGACATAGTTTGAGACACTCGAGCCCTCGAGGCCCGCCCCCAAAGCCACGCCCCACAAAGCCCCGCCCCCGAAGCCCTGTCCCCGCTGCTGCACAGAGCGCCACTGGTTGTTGGTTTGGTTCCCAGTTGATTGACATGGAGCGCTTCACTCCGCTGAACTCCCTCGGGTCCCAGCGAGACGCACGCCGAGTGGGACGTAGATCAACGAGATAAAGGACGTACACTCACAGAGATACCTGTCTTTATCGGTAGATAGCTCTCGTAATCTGGGGATAACTTTATCATGCAGATGTATAATGTTACCTTGTTCAGTCGTTTTATTGTTCGGATATTGTTTTATTGTATGCTGACCCCTTGATCTCAGGGCTGATCAAAGTCCAACCCCGTCTATTCCAGCCCTGCCGTCTGATTGGCTCTCTCCCTCTCTGCGTCCCCAGGGGCGTCCCCCGACTCCATCATCGGCCTGTCGTCCCTGAACGGGGCCCCGGGAACCCCGTCCGACGACGAGGACCTGCCCCACCACCTCCCGGGCATGGTGCACTCGGCCCACTCCCCCACCGGCTCCCACTGCTCCCAGGCCCTCTGGGGGGGCGGGGCCGCGGCGTACCACCCCCAGAAGGACGTGGCGGCGGTGGGCGGCGCCGAGGCCATGTTCGTGGGCGGGGCCGAAGGGCTGTCGGGTCACGAGAGGCTCCTGAGGTCGCTCAGCGAGGGCCTGGACGCCATCGAGGCGCCCAAGGGCCCGGGGGAGCGACCGCTGGGCGCCGCCTCGCCCCAGCTGCGCTCCAGCTTCCCCACGCACACGCGCCTCAGCGCCATGCTGCACATCGACTCGGACGAGGACGACGAGCGCTCCTCGGGCGCCCAGGACCTCACCCCCGTCCCGGGATCCCCCCTGCTGCTCAACGGAGGGGGGGACCCCTCGGAGATGGGCCCGCTGGAGGAGGAGGAGGACCCCTTCCCCGAGACCCGGCCGGACCCGGGCCGGTCGGCGCCGGCTCCGCCCCCGGCGCCAGACCCGGCGGGGGCGGAGCCGCGCGGCCGGGCCCGGCCGGCTGAGGACACGGAGGACGAGGACGGGCTGGCGGAGGAGGAGGGGCTCCCGGACCTGGACCCCGGCCTGGACGACATCTCCGAGCCCGACGTCTTCTCCGAGGTGGACGAGACGCCCTTCACGGAGGCCATGTCCCATCATGCTTTGCAGGGGAGCCTGGAGGAGCAGGAGGAGGGCCGGGCGCTGGGGGAGGACCCTCTGTCGGAGATGGACTCCTGCTCCATGGCGACGGCCCCACAGACCGTGGTCTCGTCCTCTGAGAGCTGTCCCATCACCATGACCACGGCTGTGGTGAGGTGTTTACTATTACATTACAAATGACAATCCCAAGGTGCTTCAGACGCCCATCGGGTGCATGGATTGTCATATGTGATGAAGGCGTTTCATTAGCTGTTCAGATAAGCATCATAAAGGCCAACATTTACATCAGGGGCATGTCCAATCACATTGACTTGAATCCTTTGATGCGATGCAATATTATTATATATATTTAACATTTGCTTCAAAGGTTTCTAATTGGCCTTGTGTTTAAACAGGACACTGAGGAAGGGGCAGAGACGGCCATAGATCCAGGGGGACCTGCTGTTCTTGATATCCTGCCAAGCATTCAAGATGCGGTCGACACCATCAGTGTGCAAGCTCCAGCCAATCAGGCTGAAGGAGGGTCCGCCTCAGCCAATCAGGAATCCAGCGAGCAGGTTGCGGAGCGAAGGCGGAGCTTACAGGCCAGCGGGGGAGTGGCTGAAGAACAAGTGGAGGGGGCGGAGTCAAGGACACCCAAAGAGGTGGGGCCTGTGGATTCAGATCAGGCTGCCACGGAGACGGACGGGGAGGAAGGTAGAGGACGGAGCGGGACCGAATGAGATCAATGGTTGTCTCGTTGTGCCACGATGCACTCTCATGCAGCAAACAGCCTTTTAGGTTACATATGCAGTTAACCATGTAACTTCATGTCCTCTTTCCCCTCTCTGCGTGTAGGTAGCCAGGTCAACGGCCACCCAGTGCGCTCCTCCCTTCCTACTGTACGCCACGACATGCACCGGTACCAGCGCGTGGACGAGCCCCTGCCCCCCAGTGAGTGCTGCTCGGACCCCCATCACCGTCAGGGTGGGGACCCCCCATATCACCTGCTCTCTGACCCCCTCCCATCAGGGTGGAGACCCCCTGCTGCTGTAATACTCTGCCTCAGGTCTAGGTCTAAAGTCTAGAAGCCGTTTGTGACTGGAGGTGAGTAGCCGGCGGATAGTGTCGTGTACATCGAAAGAAGGGAAGCTCTGTGTTTAAGCGTCCATGAAAAGGTCAGTGCCAGGTTCCTCTGACAGGCTCGTGGACTGGAAGGCAGCGGTCCACTCGGTCGGGGGACGGGACGGTGACCCGTGTCCGCAGCCTGAGGGAAGACGCTCTTATAAGCCGTGAACAGCGTGTTGTTGTCTTTCCCACACTGTCTGTGACCTTTAACCCTTGTGGCTCTGCTCAATGATTCCTGGTCCAGTCTCAGCGCTCCTTCTGAAGCTCTCAGCAGATAGATGAATGAATGAAAGACCTGGATCAGCTGGTTGGAGTTGGCTGGTGCAGTTTGCACATGCAGAAGAGTTAATTATGTATCCAGTTTTGGCAAGAAAATGTCATGACTTTTGGCAGAAAAAGCCCAATGGCATAGGGTTGAGGTGATGGGTGGACTGAGCGTGTTTCCTCTCCAGACTGGGAGGCGAGGATCGACAGCCACGGGAGGATCTTCTTCGTGGACCACGTGAACCGGACCACCACGTGGCAGCGGCCCACGGGGCCCCCGGCCCCCCAGGGCCTCACCCGCTCCAGCTCCATCCAGCAGATGGAGCAGCTGAACCGCAGGTGGGAGGTCCTGCAGACCCTCTGAGGAGCTTCACGTAGCAGTCCTCAGGGTTTCTCTAAGTAGAAAACACAAGGGTTTAACCGCAGCAACAGCACCGTCATCGTCATTACATGTCATTCTTCTGATTGACTCAAAGTGTTGCTCAATAACCAGTATTTGCTGCTGGTGTTTTCATTTCTATGTTTAGTTAGGAATTTGAAGCAGTGTTTATAGCTTAACTTATCAAGTCAAGTAAACTTTATTGCAGATCCCTTGATGAAAGTTACAGTCTCAAAAGACTTTACAGGCCATATATTTATGACACCCCCTTAAAGCTAGCCCCCCAGAGGACATGAAAAAACTCCTTTAATTGACATGGAATCGATTTTGAGAAGGAACGCAGAGTAGGGGATCCCTCCTTCCAGGAATGGTAAGGAGTTCAATGGGTGCCATAATCAATATACATACATAGCAAACCATTTTTATGCAAAAATGAATATAAGTATTATCCGTGGGGATGGGGGGCTAGCTATTGAGGAAGCGGGTAGCCCTCAGTGATGAACAGGTGTCCACTCACAATCAACAAGATTCACCTGATCAGAGACAGCTCTGCGGTTAGATGGGGCAGGGTGGACAAGGAACATGTTAGGAACCTCTTATTGAATACCTGTCGACACGCAGGGTGGGCTGGTGCCGGATCATCGGTGATGAGAGCGACACTCCTAGGAGCCTAACTCAAGGGTTATGTTTCGTGTTTTACATTTAGATTTACATATTACAGCCGTCAGCGTCGTGGAAAGTACAACGATGAAACTCTAACAAGAAAGGAGATCAGAAAATGTCCTGGCACTTCATGATGAGATACTGCATCTAGGACAGATGACCCCTCAATGCAAACAAGTGTACCATAGTTGTAGAATGCAGGATTATTTAATGGATGCATACATTAAGTCTCTTCTCCAGCAGAATCAGCCATGAACACAGTTAAAGAGAAGAACTTCTTATAATTTTGAACACCCAATAGGAGAGCTTTGTTAAAGTAGGAAATGTTTACATCGGGAGCTCTATGACTCCTGAATAAGGGGATAAGTGCATAGGTAAGGTTGAGAAAAAACCTTATACATCACACATTCATACAGTATAACACCCCTTTCGTTACACGTCTCAGAAACAAACCTGCTTGTGGATTGTGGATGCAGATTTAACACAATTGTACGTTGGTAACTGCTGCTGATATACGTGGAAGATTATCGATCATTCTGTTTGTGTGTACCAGTGAAACTTCTTTTAGAGTGCATGTTTCTCTATGTGTCGTTGCCTTGGAAACCATGCTGGCAGGAAGCTGTGTGTCTCTGTCTCTTGAAGCACTTCATTGGATCTGCAGAGATAGACCACGCTGGATAGAGAGAGCTGTCTCTTCTCTTTCTGTACGCCTCCAAGATGCAAACATGTGGAGAGAAACCAGCGTATAGAAGGGTGGGGGGGTGGGGGGGTGAGGGGCAGAGAGGAGAAGGAGAGAGGAGAGAAGATGAGAGGAAGGGGAAAGAAGAGGGGAGGAGAAGAGGGGGAGAGCGGATGGAGAGAGGAATGGGAGAGAGATGGGGGAGAGAGGAGAGGGAGAGAAGAGGAAGAGAGAAGAGGAAGAGAGAGGAGGGGGAGAGGGGAGTGGGAGAGAGATGGGGGAGAGAGGAGAGGGAGAGAAGAGGAAGAGAGGGGAGTGGGAGAGAGATGGGGGAGAGAGGAGAGGCAGAGAAGAGGAAGAGAGAGGAGGGGGAGAGGGGATGGAGAGAGGAATGGGAGAGAGATGGGGGAGAGAGGAGAGGGAGAGAAGAGGAAGAGAGAGGAGGGGGAGAGGGGATGGAGAGAGGAGTGGGAGAGAGAGTTTGGGGAGGGGAGTGGGAGAGAGGAGGGAGAGAAGTGGGAGAGAGGAGGGGGAGAGAGGAGTGGGAGAGAGAAAGGAGTGGGAGATGAGTGTGAGAGAGGAATAGGAGAGAGGAGGGGGAGAGATTGTGGGAGAGAGGGTCTGGAGAAAGGAAGGGGAGAGAGAACTAGGAGAGGGAAGGGGGAGAGAGGAGTAGGATAGAGAGAGGAGAGAGGAGGGGAGAGAGAGGGGGGGAAGAAAGGTGGAAGAGAGAGGAGGAGAGAAGAGTAGGAAAACATGGAAAGAAGAGAAGGACAAGGAGGTCTATTATAATGACATATTATAATAGAAAACAACCCACATGGTCCTATTCACAGGAATAAGACAAGGATTAAAGAGTTTCTGGTCGAGATTATAATTACCCTTTAGAGGTAATTGAAGCATCATCCAATAAATCATATTCAAACTTTGTAAAGCAGGCCCATGGGTAAGAGGACTAGCTTAAGACTAGCTACGACCCGTGGCGTCATGGTGATGATGTGCTCTCCGCTCAGGTACCAGAGCATCAGGAGGACCATCACTAACGCAGACCGGACGGAGGAGAACCCAGTGGACCCCCCCCCAGATGCCGCCGACAGCGACCTGCTGCCTCACGCCATCCACGGTCAGTCCCCCGGGGGCCCCCTGGGAGAGATCACAGCCATGGACCCATGGACAGTAACAACATGTCCTCTTACTGAGTCAGGGACAGGGACACGACAATACGCGCTCAGGAACGTCTTCAGATAGATTAATGTTCTGTCAGGTTTGAGGAAATTGATTTGCTAAAATGATTCTGACATTCTTGCAAGAGTTCTGGCATCCTTTGGTAATAGCTTCATTGTTTAATGCAACTATTGTCACTTCGGACAAAAGTTAACTTAATAAATGTAATGTAATGTCAAATCGTGTGTGTGTGTGTGTGTGTTCCCATGTCTGTGCGTTCCCATTTTGTTATCCTATGTGTGTGTTTTTCAATGCGTGTCTGTTTGTACTGTGTGTGTGAAATGTGTGTGCCTGTACGCGTACGTGTGTGTGTGTGTGTGTGATCTCATGTCTGTGTGATCCTCTGTGTGTGTGTTATCTCATGGTCTCATCCTGTTTGTGTGTGTGTGTGTGTGTGTGTGTGTGTGTGTGTGTGTGTGTGTGTGTGTGTGTGTGTGTGTGTGTGTGTGTGTGTGAGTGTGTGTTCTCATCCTGTGTGTGTGTTTGTTCTCTCATTTTCCCATCCTGTGTGTGTGTGTGTGTGTGTGTGTGTGTGTGTGTGTGTGTGTGTGTGTGTGTGTGTGTTTGTGTGTATGTGTGTGTGTGTTCTCTCATGTGCTCATCCTGTTCGTGTGTGTGTTCTCTCATGTGCTCATCCTGTGTTTGTGTGTTTCTGTTCTCATCCTGTGTGTGTGTGTGTGTTTGTGTGTGTTCTCTTCCTGTTTGTTTTTGTGTGTGTGTTCTCATCCTCTGTGTTTGTGTGTGTGTGTGTGTGTGTGTGTGTGTGTGTGTGTGTGTGTGTGTGTGTGTGTGTGTGTGTGTGTGTGTGTGTGTGTGTGTGTGTGTGTGTGTGTGTGTGTGTGTAGAGTATCGCAGAGAGAGCGTGGTGGGCCACTCCAGCGGCCGCTCCCGTCTGTCCCTGCTGCTCCAGTCCCCCAGCGCCAAGTTCCTCTGCAGCCCCGACTTCTTCACCGTGCTGCACTCCAACCCTGTGAGTCTGACCTCTGACCTCTCCCTCCAACCCTGTGAGCCTGACCTCTGACCTCTCACTCCAACCCTGTGAGTCTGACCTCTGACCTCTCTCTCCAACCCTGTGAGTCTGACCACTGACCTCTCACTCCAACCTCTGACCTCTCACTCCAACCCTGTGAGTCTGACCTCTCACTCCAACCTCTGACCTATCACTCCAACCCTGTGAGTCTGACCTCTGACCTCTCACTCCAACCCTGTGAGCCTGACCTCTGACCTCTCACTCCAACCCTGTGAGTCTGACCTCTGACCTCTCACTCCAACCCTGTGAGCCTGACCTCTGACCTCTCACTCAAACCCTGTGAGTCTGACCTCTCCCTCCAACCCTGTGAGTCTGACCTCTGACCTCTCACTCCAACCTCTGACCTCTCACTCCAACCCTGTGAGTCTGACCTCTGACCTCTCACTCCAACCCTGTGAGCCTGACCTCTGACCTCTCACTCCAACCCTGTGAGTCTGACCTCTGACCTCTCACTCCAACCCTGTGAGCCTGACCTCTGACCTCTCACTCAAACCCTGTGAGTCTGACCTCTGACCTCTCCCTCCAACCCTGTGAGTCTGACCTCTGACCTCTCTCTCCAACCTCTGACCTCTCACTCCAACCCTGTGAGTCTGACCTCTCCCTCCAACCTCTGACCTCTCACTCCAACCCTGTGAGTCTGACCTCTCACTCCAACCCTGTGAGTCTGACCTCTGACCTCTCACTCCAACCCTGTGAGCCTGACCTCTGACCTCTCACTCAAACCCTGTGAGTCTGACCTCTGACCTCTCACTCCAACCCTGTGAGTCTGACCTCTGACCTCTCTCTCCAACCTCTGACCTCTCACTCCAACCCTGTGAGTCTGACCTCTCCCTCCAACCTCTGACCTCTCACTCCAACCCTGTGAGTCTGACCTCTGACTCCAACCCTGTGAGTCTGACCTCTGACCTCTCCCTCCAACCCTGTGAGTCTGACCTCTGACCTCTCACTCCAACCCTGTGAGTCTGACCTCTGACCTCTCACTCCAACCCTGTGAGCCTGACCTCTGACCTCTCACTCCAAACCTGTGAGTCTGACCTCTCACTCCAACCCTGTGAGTCTGACCTCTGACCTCCACTCCAACCCTGTGAGTCTGACCTCTGACCTCTCACTCAACCCTCTGAGTCTGACCTCTCACTCCAACCCTGTGAGTCTGACCTCTGACCTCTCACTCAACCCTCTGAGTCTGACCTCTGACCTCTCACTCCAACCCTGTGAGTCTGACCTCTCACTCCAACTTTGTGAGTCTGACCTCTGGCCTCTCACTCCAACCTCTCACTCCAACCCTGTGAGTCAGACCTCTCACTCCAACCCTGTGAGCCTGACCTCTGACCTCTCACTCCAACCCTGTGAGTCTGACCTCTCACTCCAACCCTGTGAGCCTGACCTCTGACTCCAACCCTGTGAGTCTGACCTCCGACCTCTCACTACAACCCTGTGAGGCTGACCTCTCACTCCAACCCTGTGAGTCTGACCTCTGACCTCTCACTCCAACCCTGTGAGTCTGACCTCTGACCTCTCACTCCAACCCTGTGAGTCTGACCTCTGACCTCTCACTCCAACCCTGTGAGTCTCTGACCTTTGACTTCTCCCTCCAACCCTGTGAGTCTGACCTCTGACCTCTCACTCCAACCCTGTGAGTCTGACCTCTCACTCCAACCCTGTGAGTCTGACCTCTGACTCCAACCCTGTGAGTTTGACCTCTGACCTCTCACTCCAACCCTGTGAGTCTGACCTCTGAGCTCTCACTCCAACCCTGTGAGTCTGACCTCTGACCTCTCACTCCAACCCTGTGAGTCTGACCTCTGACCTCTCACTCCAGCCCTGTGAGTCTCTGACCTTTGAGCTCTCAGCCCCAGGCCCCCATCTCCATGGGATTGATTTGTTACATCACTGTTTTTCAAACTGTGGGTAGCGATCCATAACTGGGATTGTGGATTGCGGATTGTGGGAAGGTCCCTCAAAACATGTTTTATTGTTTTAGCCTAAAAAATATAAAGGCTATGACTGCCTTCAATCCCTCCATCCTTATGTTTGGTAGAGTGTAAACACTTTATTATGTGTACATTGAGAAATGTTAATGCTTACTTTTTTAAATTGTAATGTCAGGTTTATAGAACATAGATAATGCAGTTTAGATCTGTCAGGTATGGTTCGGGCAGGGTCTGGTTTAAACATGGAAGTAGAACCAGTGGGCTGTTGACTGAGGAGTGAACCTCGTGTTTCATCCTAAGTGTAATAAAAAACACACCAAAACTAAACCCTAACCCTCATCACACTGATTCATTAATAGCATTAATGTAGCCAAAAAAGTTTCCTCCAACCACACGCTTCTCGCATGGAATCCAATTTGAGGTTTTACAATGAGCCAGATGAAACAATAGCAGTGGTATATATCACACTGCCTGACACCTATTTTGGGTCTTGCAGTACGCGAGGCTGCGAAGATATGTGTTGTTTCTCTGCGTGCCAACATTTTCCCCCCGCACGGTAACCTAGCAACACTATTTTCTGGAACACACTTGATAGGCTGTCCTAATTCTGCAGAGTCATTGGCTGAATATGTACACATTCCGTCTGGAAACACATCCTAATCCAAACACTGGCTATTAAGAATACTTCCAAACCCTTCAACTGGTTGTTTGAGTTTAGAAAGCTGTTTGACGGACTGGCCTGTGATAGTAAATAAAAGATGGATTGCTAAAACTGGATTTCAACAGGCGGTCCTTTGAGAACCATGTTTAGAAACATCCCCAGGATGTAAACAGTAATAGTTTTGTGACGTTCAAATAAATAGTTGAAAAAAGAGAGCTGTGAGTGGAAGGTTAAAGTGAGTTCTAAGTTAACACCAATCACAAGAATGAGTTCAATCAGGTCGGCTGGTCATCTGGCCATTCTTCCCATCATGCATTGCTTTCAGCAAGCGCCCTACCCTGACCTTAACCACACAAACAAATGCTGAATAACAAACGTAAGCCTCTGTTACATAGTAACTAAAATATTCCTGACCTGAACTTAATATTAAAGGGGGGTAGGTGATCAGCTCTCTCCTGGCTCCACTGAAACATTTGGACCCAATGTCATTGGTCAAAATGAATTCCCTGTACCGTTGACCTCTGCTTTGGGCTTCGACAGATTCAAATAAAAAGATGAAGTTCTGACCTTCACAATAAACCCGCCCACTCCTTCTAATCAACCTCCGCTTTTATGGAGACGTGGCTGAAACATGTTGGAAAATGCTGACTTTTATCGGATAGGCCTTAAACCCTAACCCATGTACATTTACATGTAGGCCATTTAGCAGATGCTTTTATCCAAAGCGACTTACAATAAGTACATCTTTCAGAAGAAGACGAGACATTATATCGATGTCGGTACAGTAAGGATGCTCATAGAACCAACCTCCTCTGTTGTTCCGTTTGAAGAGTGGACATGTCCCTCTCTGATGACATCACCCCGCGGTGTTTGATGTGTCCCCCTCTGATGACATCACCCCGCAGTGTTTGATGTGTCCCCCTCTGATGACACAACCCAGTCGCCAAGAAAAAACGTCGACGGTGTACGTTTCCATGAACACTGGAGACGTACTATTACAACGTAAAAACAGCGTGTTATACCTACAGTATCCACGCGTGCCGCTGTGGAGGCGGGTTTCGGGGTTTGGGTTTCACGGCTTTCGCGGCAAATTGTGGACACGATTGTTTAGGGGGGGGGGGGGGGGAGGTAGACTGTTGTTGACCGGGGAGGGGGGGGGGAGACACGTTTGTTGAGGGGGGGACGACGACACGATTGTAGGGGGGGGGGGGGGGGGAACACGTTAGTTGAAGGGGGACGACGACGACGACACGTTTGTTGAGGGGGGGGGAGACACGTTTGTAGGGGGGGGGGCACGCTCGACAACGAGAGTTGGTTTTTATTGAACGCTCGACAACGAGAGTTGGATTTTATTGAACGAGACTTCAACACGGAACAGCTGCACGAAACGATGGTCACGTCACTCTCGGTGACGGTGTCGACAACAATGAACACACGAACAATGTTAATAGAACAACACACAACCACATAACATCCCGAACCCATCAACCCCACTTAATCCTAACAACAAAACAAGTTAACAAAAGCCCCATTTGTCAACTGACAACCCCAATTCCCAGAATCCCCCGCGGCTCCGGAACACGGCGTAGCTAATATTAATCTTTATTATCCGAATGGGAAATGCAATATTTTAGGACAGATACACCATTAAACGCGTTTCTAATGACATTTCTAGCGAGAAATGTACATTTTCCTTACATAATCTTCAGTCAGTGAATGTGTATGATCTTTATTAATCTTTATTATCTGAATGGGAAATGCAATATTTTAGGACCGATTCACCGTTAAACGTGTTTCTAATAACATTTCTAGCGAGAAATATACTTTTTACTTGCATAATCTTCAGTCAGTGATTGTGTCTGATCTTTAGTTTTATAGTTATTAGGATTTGATCGGATCGCTCGCATGTTTCAACGTCAGGTTGTTAGGCTGCTTTCGCTAAACTAGCAGCTCACGTGCTTCCTGCGTTTGTGTTATTAAACTGTTACTTTATGTAACTTTTAATGATATCATCTTGTTAGAAACACGTATATCTGAGAGGCAACCCAGTCGCCAAAAGCATTCGTTGACAGTGTACGTTTCGTGAACACTGGATTACGTCGCATTTCAACATAAAATAGCGTGTTATACACACACACACGCACGCACACACACACACACGCACACGCACGCACAGACACACACAGACACACAGACACAGACACAGACACACACACAGACACACACACACACACACACACACACACACACACACACGCACACGGTGCATTTCGCTGCTAAAACAACAACAACAAAATATTCCCTCAAATATTATTACTAAAGAACCGTTTTCCAAAGAACGAAATGTAAACCAATGCATTCTGAATGGGAGTGTTTCTCCGATTTTTCCATGCTACACAGAACGAAATGTAAACCCATGCAAATAAAGACTTCATGGTCATAATAATTTAAATATCATTAATCTCCGTGTGTTGGGTGGTATTCTATTTTTTTCAACGGGGCTGCATCCAGTCACTTGACCGTCATGCTGCTATGGTGGTTGCTATCGACCGCCCCCTCTAATCCTTACATGGCTCTAAAAACCACGCGGCAAATGAGCTGCCGTAAATTGTGTTGTTTTTGTCGTAAACTGGGGTCCGACGGGTAAAAAATAGACAGATATTCCGAGGTATCCTTAAAAGGCAGCTTGGATGTTTTTATTTTCTGCAGTTTAGACTTCTTCTATAACCTATTTTTGAAAGCAAAACACCAAGTTCATTGATTTAACGAGGCAGGGTTATTTGAAACAATTTATTCAATAAATATTTGTGAGAGGTCATTCCTTCTCCTGAGTTCACTTCCTATTTATGTCTAGTGTACACCCCTACTGTCCAAAAGCATCCCCCCCCCCTCCCCATATGGATTTGGAGAGTTGTTGCCACGTCCCAGTGGTGGAAGTATCATATAATATGAAAGAGGGCATTCAATTATACTACAATGATCAATTAGGAGGCCGAAGCCCTAAAGGAAGTGATACAATAGGTGACTGAGGCGAGAACATTTAAGTAAACTGTACCTTGGGGTCTCTTATATATCAAAGGGGGTTTCAAAGGACGCATACGCTTCAACCTGTGGCTCCAGCCCTACAGGAAATGACTCAGCAAGTGCTCCATCTCGTTGCACCTGCACCCAGCGGCTCGCTTGCAAGATTTTGGCCTGAAGTTCTTCCCAGACCTATACCCTAACAGTCCAACATGCATATCTGAGAATCAGGCCTCTCTTCAATAATGACAAAATGTTATGAGAGAAATACAGATTCACTTTTTGTTATCTCATAAGCGGCGTGGTGCCGGCACCTTTTGACCTTTTGACCCCAGACTTCAAAGACGTGGCCACAGGCCAGCTGTGTCTACACACATTAAGCCACAAATGTACACCTCCATCCCGCAAAAAATGGGGCCTAGAAACTAACCTCTGTCTTATGTACATTGACTGTACTGTTGGAGGTCACGCCCCTTTTCCGGCCTTTTCGAGATAGCTAGGGATGCTAAAATGTTTACACACATTTCCCGGGGCCCCGAGAACGACATATCCAAGATTTGTAGTTCTAGCCCATAGAGAAAAAAAGTTTTCCCAAATGGACTGTCATTTGGACAAAGCCCCTTCAGAAGTGTTGCCTGCGAGACCTAATGGTTCAGAATGTGGTGGAAAAACAGTTTTTGAGATAGGAAGGTCCTACCGCCCTGAAATTTGAATACCATATTCTAGGGCCTAACTGGGACCCCCGCACCGAAACTTGGCCCGGTCGGACCCCGAGTGCAGGAAGGGGGGGCCTGGACTTTCATAATCTTCGCTCGGTGAATGTAAAGGATGTTTGGTCGGATGTTATGACGAAGAATCATAATGTGAATGGGAATATTCTATTAATGTCTTGATATCATCTTTCGTCTCAACACTTCTGCTGCAGCCGCTTAAAGTCTCACTCCGAGAACCTTAAAATATGAATCAATTCATTAGAAGTATGAAAATATCTTCCCGGTCGTGCAACAGGGCAAACAAGGTGTCCTTTGACATCAACGTTTCGAGACGATTGCAACAGTGCCACACATGATCCTATTTGAATATGTTTCGGGGTAGTAATTAGCTGTCGATTTTGGAGGCCTTTATCAATAATGACCAGCTATAGATTTGCTTCCCGATGGAGATTTTTGACAAATTACATGTTAATTAGCATCTACACGTTAAGCTGAGTCCAATGAGATCAAGCTCGCCCTCTTGCTACACCGAGATCATGTCCTAGACCTAGGTGTACCATGTAAAATACATGTTACCATTAGCTAGAGTGTCATGCTTGGTGTCTTTGGACTCAGCTCAACGTGTAGATGCTAAATAACGTGTCATTTGTCAAAAAAATGTATCGGGAAGCAAATCAATAGCTGCTCATTATTGATTAAGGCCTCCAATTTCGACAGCTAATTACTACCATTAAACATGTTCGAATATGCTCATGTGTGGCACCGTTGCAATCGCCTGGAAGTGTAGATGTTGAAGGACACCTTGTTCGTTCTCCTACGCCACCGGGAAGATATTTACATGCTTCTGATTGACTAATGAATTGATTCAGCTATTCCCCCAGAAGTCTGGGGTCAAAAGGTCAAAAGGAGACGGCACCAGCCCCGTTGAAAAAAATAGAATACCACCCAACACACGGAGATTAATTATATTTAAATGATTATGACAATGAAGTCTTTATTTGCATGGGTTTACATTTCGTTCTGTGTTGCATGGAAAAATCGGAGAAACACTCCCATTCAGAATGCATTGGTTTACATTTCGTTCTTTGGAAAACGGTTCTTTAGTAATAATATTTGAGGGAATATTTTGTTGTTGTTGTTTTAGCAGCGAAATGCACCGTGTAAGTGTGTGTGTGTGTGTGTGTGTGTGTGTGTGTGTGTGTGTGTGTGTGTGTGTGTGTGTGTGTGTCTGTGTGTGTCTGTGCGTGCGTGCGTGCGTGTGTGTGTGTGTGTGTGTGTGCGTGCGTGTGTGTGTGTATAACACGCTATTTTATGTTGAAATGCGACGTAATCCAGTGTTCACGAAACGTACACTGTCAACGAATGCTTTTGGCGACTGGGTTGCCTCTCAGATATACGTGTTTCTAACAAGATGATATCATTAAAAGTTACATAAAGTAACAGTTTAATAACACAAACGCAGGAAGCACGTGAGCTGCTAGTTTAGCGAAAGCAGCCTAACAACCTGACGTTGAAACATGCGAGCGATCCGATCAAATCCTAATAACTATAAAACTAAAGATCAGACACAATCACTGACTGAAGATTATGCAAGTAAAAAGTATATTTCTCGCTAGAAATGTTATTAGAAACACGTTTAACGGTGAATCGGTCCTAAAATATTGCATTTCCCATTCAGATAATAAAGATTAATAAAGATCATACACATTCACTGACTGAAGATTATGTAAGGAAAATGTACATTTCTCGCTAGAAATGTCATTAGAAACGCGTTTAATGGTGTCTGTCCTAAAATATTGCATTTCCCATTCGGATAATAAAGATTAATATAAGCTACGCCGTGTTCCGGAGCCGCGGGGGATTCTGGGAATTGGGGTTGTCAGTTGACAAATGGGGCTTTTGTTAACTTGTTTTGTTGTTAGGATTAAGTGGGGTTGATGGGTCCGGGATGTTATGTGGTTGTGTGTTGTTCTATTAACATTGTTCGTGTGTTCATTGTTGTCGACACCGTCACCGAGAGTGACGTGACCATCGTTTCGTGCAGCTGTTCCGTGTTGAAGTCTCGTTCAATAAAAACCAACTCTCGTTGTCGAGCGTTCAATAAAAACCAACTCTCGTTGTCGAGCGTGCCCCCCCCCCCCTACAAACGTGTCTCCCCCCCCTCAACAAACGTGTCGTCGTCGTCGTCCCCCTTCAACTAACGTGTTCCCCCCCCCCCCCCTACAATCGTGTCGTCCCCCCCCCTCAACAAACGTGTCTCCCCCCCCCCTCCCCGGTCAACAACAGTCTACCTCCCCCCCCCCCCCCCCCCCCCCTAAACAATCGTGTCCACAATTTGCCGCGAAAGCCGTGAAACCCAAACCCCGAAACCCGCCTCCACAGCGGCACGCGTGGATACTGTAGGTATAACACGCTGTTTTTACGTTGTAATAGTACGTCTCCAGTGTTCATGGAAACGTACACCGTCAACGTTTTTTCTTGGCGACTGGGTTGGATGACATCACCCCGCGGTGTCTGACGTGTCCCTCTCTGATGATATCAATCTGTTGTTCTGTTTGAATGCCGCTTTCAAAACGCTTGGCGTTTCTGGGCGTTTCGGAGGTTCGGACCTTGAGCTCGGAAGAAAGTGCTTTGAACACTCTGTTGGGTCTGAGTTTTCGATCACGAGCTTCGTGCGGAGGTAAAACTACCCGAGTCCTCTGAGATCAGGTCACAACAATGGCTGCCCATTTCATTGATAGACTAAAGTGAAATTGTAGCAAGCACTAAGAGTTGAATTTAACACCCATTCTAACATTTTTGCATTACGATACATTATAGCTTACAATTATAAACATCACTTGATCAATTCTCGCTCATGTTCAACCATCGCAAGCAGTCCTGATAACTGAATCATCTGATTCAGCAAAGAAGCAGAAGGAGTCCCTGCGGGGATCCATACTTGTTGTTGTTATGAAGTTATGAAGTATTTCGGAAGTAGGGAAGGTTTACGTAAAGACACGTAAGAGCTCCCGAACCTCCGAGCTGTTTCGAAGGTGGCAGATGAGGGGTCCATGAACGCACCATATCCTCTGTTGTTCTGCTTGAAGAGCGTCCCCCTCTGATGACATCACCCTGCGGTCTCTCCTCTGTTGTTCTGCTTGGAGAGCGTCCCTCTCTGATGACATCACCCTGCGGTCTCTCCTCTGTTGTTCTGCTCTAAGAGCGTCCCTCTCTGATGACATCACCCTGCGGTCTCTCCTCTGTTGTTCTGCTTGAAGAGCGTCCCTCTCTGATGACATCACCCTGCGGTCTCTCTGTTGTTCTGCTTGGAGAGCGTCCCTCTCTGATGACATCACCCTGCGGTCTCTCATCTGTTGTTCTGCTTGGAGAGCGTCCCTCTCTGATGACATCACCCTGCGGCCTCCCATCTGTTGTTCTGCTTGGAGAGCGTCCCTCTTTGATGACATCACCCTGCGGTCTCTCCTCTGTTCTGTTTGAAGAGCGTCCCTCTCTGATGACATCACCCTGCGGTCTCTCCTCTGTTCTGTTTGAAGAGCGTCCCTCTCTGATGACATCACCCTGCGGTCTCTCCTCTGTTCTGTTTGAGGAGTGTCCCTCTCTGATGACATCACCCTGCGGTCTCCCCTCTGTTGTTCTGTTTGAAGAGCGTCCCTCTCTGATGACATCACCCTGCGGTCTCTCCTCTGTGGTTCTGCTTGGAGTGCGTCCCTCTCTGATGATGATCACTGTGTCTCCTCTGTTGTTGTGTCCCACAGAGTGCCTACCGCATGTTTACGAGCAACACGTGTCTGAAGCACATGATCAGCAAGGTGCGGCGCGACGCTCACCACTTTGAGCGCTACCAGCACAACCGCGACCTGGTGGCCTTCCTCAACCTGTTCTCCAACAAGCAGCTGGAGCTGCCCCGCGGCTGGGAGATGAAGCACGACCACACCGGGAAGGTAGGGAGAACCCGGGGGAGAGGGAGAGCAGGGAGAGAGAGGGGTAGAGAGACACCAGCGGAGAGCAGGGAGAGAGAGATTAGGGAGAGAGAGGGAGGTTTGGTAATCAAGCACCATCACACCGGGAAGGTAGAGAGACACCGGGGGAGAGCAGGGAGAGAAAGGGCCAGGGGGTAGAGAGACATAGAGACATAGAGACAGGGGAGTGAGAGAGAGAGAGAGAGAGAGAGGGGGAGAAGGTGGTGTGGGGAGGGGAGTCGGGGTGAAGGTTGTGGTGTGTGTGTGTGTGTGGTTGAGTATGTGTCTGGGTGCGGTGGTGTGGTGGTGGTGATGGTGGTGGTGGTGGTGGTGGTGGTGGTGGTGGTGATGGTGGTGGTGGTGAGGTTAATGATGGTGATGGTAATGATGGTGTTGATGATCGTGGTGGTGGTGGTGGTGGTGGTGGTGGTGGTGGTGGTGGTGGTGGTGGTGGTGCTGGGGGTGGTGGTGGTGGTGCTGGGGGTGATGTTGCTGGTGGTGGTGATGGTGGTGGTGGTGGTGGAGGTGGTGGTGGTGGTGGTGGTGGTGGTGGTGATGGTGGTGGTGGTGGTGGTGGTGGTGGTGGTGGTGGTGATGGTGGTGGTGGTGGTGGTGGTGGTGGTGATGGTGGTGGTGGTGGTGGTGGTGATGGTAATGAAGGTGTTGGTGATGGTGGTGGTGGTGCTGGTGGTGGTGGTGATGGTGGGGTTGGTGGTGGTGGTGGTGGTGGTAGTGGTGGTGGTGATGGTGGTGTTGGTGGTGGTGGTGGTGGTGGTGGTGGTGGTGTGTGTGCGGGTGGAGTAGCGTTGACGTCTCCTCCGCCCTCTGCTCTCTCCGTCCGCAGCCCTTCTTCGTGGACCACAACTGTCGCTCCACCACCTTCATCGACCCCCGGCTGCCGCTGCAGAGCTCGCGCTCCACCGGCCTGCTGGCCCACCGCCAACACCTCAGCCGACAGCGCAGCCACAGCGCCGGGGAGGTGAGCCCCCACCCAACACCTCCGTCACCACCACCGCCATCACCTATCAGCCTACCACCACCGCCATCACCTATCAGCCTACCACCACCACCACCACCAGCACCACCACCACCACCAGCACCACCACCACCACCATCACCACCACCATCACCACCACCAGCACCACCACCAGCACCACCACCACCAGCACCACCCCCAGCACCACCACCACCACCACCACCACTACCACCACGACATGGATAAACACACAGCTGTTGATATTGTTCTTGTTGGTTCCTTAAATAGACCTGTATACTCTTTATAGTACTACAGACTCACATAGGGAGATTCATACGTAGTTACAACGTCTGACTCGCCCACACATGCACGCACACACACGCACACATATACACACATGCACACGCACACGCACACACACTCACACACACTCACACACACTTATATTCCAGCCAGCCACATTCTAGCCAGCCGGTTGCCAGCTGCTTGCTAGAGGACCTGCTCTACTTCCTGAAATACTGCTGCCCTGCTGCTGACTGATGCTGTGTGTGTGTGTGTGTGTGTGTGTGTGTGTGTGTGTGTGTGTGTGTGTGTGTGTGTGTGGGTGTGCGTGCGTGCGTGCGTGCGTGCGTGCGTACGTGCGTGTGTGTGTGTTAGTGTGTGTGTGTTAGTGTATTTATTGGTCTATGCAAATATGTTGCATCATATCCAGTTTTGAACAGTTTGTAAAGATTAAGACACTTTGACCCCTGAGCTTAAATGATGCATGGTGTCCCTCAGTGCAGTGACATCATATGATGAGTTGGTGGAAATATAGTCTGGGGGCTGCTTTCTGATTGGGTCTCGATGTAACTCTCTCTCTCTCTCTCTCTCTCTCTCTCTCTCTCTCTCTCTCTCTCTCTCTCTCTCTCTCTCTCTCTCTCTCTCTCTCTCTCTCTCTATATTTGGTGATGTTTTCTGATTGGCTGTTGATTGTCAATATATTCTGCAGGCTGAGCTCTGATTGGTTGGAGGTTCTGATTGGAGCTCTCTCTGGCCTTTATCTTCCTCTGGTTCTGCAGGTGGTGGATGATTCCCGCCAGTCCAACCCACCCATCCTGCCACGCCCCTCCAGCACATTCAGCGGCTCCAGTCGGAACCAGTACCAAGACCTGGTACCTGTGGGTGGGTCACGCACATGCACACACACATGCACATACACACACTTTCACAGTCATGCACACAAAAGCGCACACACGGGCACAGACACGCACACACACGCACAAACACAAATTTGTACACACACTTAGATATGCATGTGCACACACACAAACACACACAAACGCACACACACTCACACACACACACACTCACACACCTGGATTGATTGTTGTGCCTCCTTTCTCTCACCGTCCTTCTTCAGCCTATAATGACAAGATAGTTGCGTTTCTACGGCAACCGAATATCGTTGACATCCTGCAAGAGAGGCAGCCAGAGCTCGCTAGAAACCACTCACTGAAGTATGTCCTTATCTACATATCAATCGATATATATATATATATATATATATATATATATATATATATATATATATATATATGTCTATCTTTCTATATGTCTGTCTGTCTGTCTGTCTGTCTGTCTGTCTGTCCGTCTGTCTGTCTGTCCTTCTCTCTTTTACTCTGAATATGTCTCTCTCTTCTTCTCCCCTCCCGCCCCCTCTCTCCCAATCTCACTCTTCAATCCATCTCTTCCTCTCTCTTTCCCTTACTTTCCCTCTCTATATTTCTCCCACTCTCTTACATTCCATCAAGTTTCTCACCCATACTTCTCTACCCTTTCTCACCCCCTTCTCTCTCTCTCTCTCTCTCTCTCTCTCTCTCTCTCTCTCTCTGACAGGTGGCGGCTCCTGTCTGTTTCTATCCCTCCCTCCTCTCTGCGTCTCTCTCTCCCTCCTATCTGTGTCTATGTCTCTCTCTCCTCTCTCTCTCCCTCCTCTCTGTGTCTATGTCTCTCCCTCCTCTCTCTCCTCTCTGTGTCTATGTCTCTCTCTCCTCTCTCTCTCTCCCTCCTCTCTGTGTCTATGTCTCTCTCTCCTCTCTCTCCTCTCTGTGTCTATGTCTCTCTCTCTCCTCTCTCTCTCTCTCCTCTCTCTCTCTCTCCCTCCTCTCTGTGTCTATGTCTCTTTCTCCTCTCTCCTCTCTGTGTCTATGTCTCTCTCTCTCCTCTCTTTCTCTCCTCTCTGTGTCTATGTCTCTCTCTCCTCTCTCTCCACTCTTTCTCTCCTCTCTGTGTCTATGTCTCTCTCTCCTCTCTCTCTCTCTCTCTCTCTCCTCTCTGTGTCTATGTCTCTCTCTCCTCTCTCTCCTCTCTCTCTCTCTCCTCTCTGTGTCTATGTCTCTCTCCCCTCTCTCTCTCTCCTCTCTGTGTCTATGTCTCTCAGTCAGGGTCGACCTTGCTCTCCACCACCTCCACAATCACCATCATCCTCAATCATCCTCCACGTGGTTAACCTTTGAGCCTCAGAGATGTACTCTGTTAACCCATGCATCTGTGTGTGTGTGTGTGTGTGTGTGTGTGTGTGTGTGTGTGTGTGTGTGTGTGTGTGTGTGTGTGTGTGTGTGTGTGTGTGTGTGTGTGTGTGTGTGTGTGTGTGTGCGTGTTTGTGTGCACTTGTGTGCATGTTAATATGTTTGTGTGTGTGTGCCTGTGTGTGTGTGTATGCATGTTTATATATCTTTGTGTGTGTGTGTGTGTGTGTGTGTGTGTGTGTGTATATGTGTGAATGCATGTCTTTTGTCTTTGTGTGCGTGTGTGTTTGTGTGTATGTGTGAATGCATGTGGTGTGTGTGTGTGTGTGTGTGTGTGTGTGTGTGTGTGTGTGTGTGTGTGTGTGTGTGTGTGTGTGTGTGTGTGTGTGTGTGTGTGTGTGAGTGCGTGTGTGCGTGCGTGCGTGTGTGCCTGCGTGTGCGCGTGTCTGCGTGTGCGCGTGTGTGCAGGGAGAAGGTGCAGTTCATCCGCAGTGAGGGCGTCTCGGGACTGGCGCGTCTCTCGAGCGATGCTGACCTGGTCATGCTGCTGAGGTGAGCGTGTGGGGCCGGGGGTTCCGGCCCACCTCTGTCTGCATCTGAGGGGTGGTTGTACTGCAGTTGTGTTTGTATTGTTTTCCTATTTACTGTCGCTCGGGGCGGCAGTAGCTCAGGAGGCAGGGCGGGTTGGCTGGTGACCACAAGGTTGCTAGTTCGATCCCCAGGGTGACACCTCACCCTGACTGCTCCTGACGAGCTGGCTGTCGACCTGCGTGGTTGAACCGCTGTCGTGTGTGAATGTGTGCAGGAATGGTTGTACGTTTCTTTGGATAAAAGCGAAAAAATTTAAATGTATATGTTAAAATAACCAAACCAGTCGTGCCGGGTGAATGTCTTTCTAAAGCTGTTTGGACCAATATGTAACAAAAACAATATAACACTACTAGAGTGTTCTACATAATAAGTCAAAGCCATGTTGCTTCTAAAGATACTGTATTGAAAAGGAAGTGCAATGCTTTTTGTGTTTTTCTTCCCAATCAATACCATTTTATTAGCTTGATGTGTTATTGTTTCCATTATTTGTTTTATGAAAGTATGTTAATATTCATGTCATCATAGAATTGTTGTGAAATGTTGAATCCATTAGGTAAGGAATTGCACTAATGTCATCCTCAGCCTAAACAAACCATCACTTTATTTGTGTTTCCTCGGCAGCTTGTTCGAAGAGGATGTGATGTCATACGTCCCTCCTCATGCACTGCTTCATCCAGGATACGCCCTCTCCTCTCCTCAGAGCTCCCCTGGTGTGTCTCTAACACACATCTGTACACACATGTATACTTCAGTTGTGTTACATATTCACCATCTAGTTCAGCGATTCCCAAGCCCCGGTCCGTGGAACCGGGTCTTGAAATATTTCCAGAAGAAGTAGTGTCTTTGCAATACTTTTGCGTTCATTCAAGTCTCAGGTGACTTTTCTTGTGTTTCTCTTATAAATGTTATTATTTTCAATGTTGATCACAATGTTGTTCACAAAAATTAAAGCAACAGCAAAGAAATGCTTGAGTGTCAGGCGGGAGCCTGACACTCAAGCATTTCTTTGCTGTAATTTCTTTGCTGTAATTTTTGTGAACATGACACATAAACCATCTTGAAAAACCGCCACATCCTTTGTTATCAAAAGGATGCATCTTAAAATGAAGGCATTCAAATTGACTATCGGTGCTCCAGGTTTTTTTATGAATTGACGGTCCTGATGTGGGAGCCCCTGATGTAGTTGTTCTGCCCCGATCAGAGACGCGTCTCCCTTCACAGCGTGGGGCGCGGTTCAGCCTCTGTCTCCTCTGCTCGTGTTCCCCTGCAGGCACCCAGCGCGCCAACGCCCGCGCCCCTGCCCCCTACAAGAGGGACTTTGAGGCCAAGCTGAGGAACTTCTACAGGAAGCTGGAGACCAAAGGCTACGGC
>NC_082398.1:14235545-14285545 GCF_031168955.1 Gadus macrocephalus | reverse complement strand
TGCACGCATGGCATTGTAGAATGCTTTGGATAAAAGGTTCCACCTAATAATCCATGAATTGAGAATATCCAGAGTGGGTTTTTAGGAGAGGGAGCAAGGAGCAGCAGTTTAGCAAAGAGGTTCTCTCTGAGGGGTCTTACCCTGACTCTGTGCGGTCCGCAGCCCGTGTGAGCTCAGCGACCTGGAGTTCCTGGACGAGGAGTTCCACCAGAGCCTGCAGTGGATGAAGGACAACGACATCGAGGACATGCTGGACCTCACCTTCACCGTCAACGAGGAGGTCTTCGGACAGGTGGGGACAGGGGAGGGAGGGTGGGAGGGATGGGAGGGTTCACCAGATAGTGGATAGATGTTTCGAGGTATGGTGGACTGATGGTGCACTGATGGTTGAAGAGATGAACTCCTGGATGGATGGAGGGAGCAATGGAAGGATGGGGCTGGCTGGGTGAACAGATGGTGGGGTAGCTCCATTGTGTGCGTCTGCCTCCCTGCCTGTCCTTAACTCCATCTGTCTGTGTGTGTGTGTGTGTGTGTGTGTGTGTGTGTGTGTGTGTACACGTGTGTGTGTGTTTGTGTACGTGTTTGGAGCCTGCGTGCGTGTGTGTATGTGTTTGTATTTCTGTGTGTGTGTGTGTGTGTGTGTGTGTGTGTGTGTGTGTGTGTGTGTGTGTGTGTGTGTGTGTGTGTGTGTGTGTGTGTGTGTGTGTGTGTGTAAATGTGCGTGCGTGCATGCATGTGTGTTTGTGTGTTGGTCTGTGTGTGAGTGTGTGTTTGTGCCCGTGTGGGTGTGTATGTGTGCGTCTGTGTGTGTTCGTCTGTGCGCTGTTTGTCTCGGTGTGTGTGTGTGTATGCGTGTGTGCAGATCACAGAGCGGGAGCTGAAGCCGGGCGGGGCGGGCATCCCGGTGTCGGAGAAGAACAAGAAGGAGTACATGGAGCGCATGGTGAAGTGGAGGATCGAGAGGGGCGTCTCCCAGCAGACCGAGAGCCTAGTGCGGGGCTTCTACGAGGTAGGACCCCGGACCACCTGGTCCGCATGAAGAGACCCCGGACCACCTGGCCCTCATGAAGAGACCCCGGACCACTTGGTCCTCATGTTGAGACCCCGGACCACCTGGTCCTCATGATGAGACCCAGGACCAGGTGGTCCTCATGTTGAGACCCCGGACCACCTGGTCCTCATGAAGAGACCCCGGACCAGGTGGTCCTCATGTTGAGACCCCGGACCACCTGGTCCTCATGATGAGACCCCGGACCACTTGGTCCTCATGTTGAGACCCCGGACCACCTGGTCCTCATGATGAGACCCCGGACCAGGTGGTCCTCATGTTGAGACCCCGGACCACCTGGTCCTCATGAAGAGACCCCGGACCAGGTGGTCCTCATGTTGAGACCCCGGACCAGGTGGTCCTCATGTTGAGACCCCGGACCACCTGGTCCTCATGATGAGACCCCGGACCAGGTGGTCCTCATGTTGAGACCCCGGACCAGGTGGTCCTCATGTTGAGACCCTGGACCAGGTGTACTGGTCCTCTTGTTGAGACCCTGGACCAGGTGTACTGGTCCTCTTGTTGAGACCCTGGACCAGGTGTACTGGTCCTCTTGTTGGAGACAGAATCACCCAGATGAAGAACACATATCAGTGAATCCAGTTTGTTGTCAAAGAAAATGAACATCACATATACTGAATATATACTGTATATATACTGTATACATATATATATATATATATATATATATATATCGTGTGTGTGTGTGTGTGCAGGTGGTCGACGTGCGGCTGGTGTCTGTGTTCGATGCCAGGGAGCTGGAGCTGGTGATCGCCGGGACAGCGGAGATCGACCTGGCAGACTGGAGGAGCAACACGGAGTACAGAGGAGGTAGGAGAGGGTGGAGAGGGTGGAGGGGGGTGGAAGGGGTGGAGAGGGGTGGAGGGAGGGGTGGAGAGAGGGGGGAGAGGGGTGGAGGGATGGAGAGGGGTGGAGGGAGGGGTGGAGAGGGGTGGAGGGGGGGGAGAGGGTGGAGAGGGGTGCAGGGGGGGGAGAGGGTGGAGAGGGGTGCAGGGATGATGGTATTCATTTTTCACTTGGTTTCTAAATATTCAACTGCTCAGAGGGCAGAGCAGCTACATGTTAGTCCACTTGGTTAGTTAGTAGGATGGTAAGGTTAGTAAGGAAGCTAGTTATTAGATTAGCCAGTGAAAGGACACTTTGAAGTGGTCCTCAGATGTGAAGACAGGGGGGCCTTCTTCAGAGGCAGCCTTCTCCGTCCACCGTGGAGGTATACGACAGAGCACATTCATTAGTGGACCGCATATGGACACAATGAAATGGCATTGGTATTAATGGAGTCATAGGAGGGCTGGGGAGGGATGGATCCTTCTGGGTTCATCGGCTCCAGCAGGGGTATTTTTATATCCCTTCAAAATAATCCATCCCTCTCAGAGGGCCTGTGTTGTTTACGGTGGCGGCACCGATTTAGGAGCGGGCCGGCTAAACATTGAAACAAGTAGCGAACGTCTGAGGGGCGAGATCTACTGTGAATGTAAGCAGTAGGTACTCCGATGACTAACTGAGTATCATCCAATCACATCCGTCCTACGCTTTGTCCCGCCTTAATCCTTGGAGCTCAGCCCACTATGGCAGTCCCATACACTCTGACTGTAGTGTCCTTCTGCTTTAAATGAACAATGTGGATTTCTTTCTTCTGGGATTTGAATCCAGGGCTGGTTTTATTCAGATATACTTTTATAATATAATATATATATTATTGCCCAGTCTGGATAAGGTGTGTGTTAAAGTGGGAGGTTCGTTCGGCTAATTAACCCAAGCCCCCACCTCTTATTAGCAGGGGGCTGATAAGAATACACTCATGTTTTCACTTTAATTAGTGGATTAAGAGTTAATAAGGGTACACTACTGAACATTTAGTTAAGTAGGCTCCATACACAGAACACCACCTCTATCGCTGAGCCAACCCTGCGCTGTCTGTCATGTTTTAACTGTCCATCATTATGGGACATGATGTGACATTGCTTGAAATTTTTTATTATCTGTCAAATGTATCTACAATGATCTGAAATACAGAATAACATGATTCATTCTATGATGTGGGGAGATAATACCAGCAGCCCCGAAGGTGAACAGAACAGTACATAACAACACGGCCTTAATCATTTGATAGCATCAAGTTAAAAGCCTGTTCTGAAGGCTGGGCTATACCACTGAAAGTCAGCCAGATATTGACCATCAGCCATGAATCGCTTCACTTCACTTTGAATCTCTTTTAATCGAGGAACACACTGGGATGCGATGGCTTTGGCATTCAAGTAGCGGGGCTTTGGGGGAGGAGGCTAGCGATGGAAGATTGAAGACTTGGTTCCGTCCTCCTGTATCAGAGGATGGGCTGGATGGACTCCGGTCTGTTATCTACCAACATATTAGTCTAAGTCTGACCCTTTGTAATGTTTTGAAGAACATAAAAAAATTAAAATAATAATAATAATAACCCAACATTCCTTAAAAATGAAACAGGGAAGGGGAAAAAGTGGGAGAGGAAACAAAAAAGGGAGCGTAGGTAGGGAGCGAGGACAGCTGTCCCTCGCCTGAGTCATGCTCTGTCGTCTCGTCACATCCCCAGGGTACCATGACAACCACATAGTGATCCGCTGGTTCTGGGCGGCGGTGGAGCGGTTCAACAACGAGCAGAGGCTGCGGCTGCTGCAGGTACGCGCGGGTTCGGCTCGACCTCCTGAGGTTGTTCTGCCCCCGTGTGGCGGAAGATTGTATTACAGGACTACGCTTTATTTAGAGCGTTTTAATTAATTTGTTGGAAATTATTATGCGCTATGGTTGTATTAAGTTAAGAATGGTTACTTGTATGTTTAACGTTTTCAATGGTTAGAATTAGATTTAGCTGAGAGATGTTGGAATTTGGGTATCAGGTCAAGTGTTTTTCAGGTAGGCTTATGAATCAGAGATGGTTCCATGTCGATATAGGTCAGTGACACCTGTTTACCAATTGCGTTTTGAGCTAAATTTAGGAAACAAAAAGAAAACACACACAGTTTGTCCTTCTGACACAAGAGAAGAACAGTAATGCAAAGCCTGTTTCTCCACTATAATGGGGAACATGACCAGGTGACTCTGGCCCAGGCGACTGAGGGTGATGCTGTGTCCTCCTCTGTGTTAATGTCTAGTTTGTGACGGGCACCTCAAGCATACCCTACGAGGGGTTTGCATCTCTGAGGGGCAGCAACGGACCCCGCAGATTCTGTGTGGAGAAGTGGGGCAAAATCACCTCGTTACCAAGGTACCTCTGTCTGTCTGTCTGTCTGTCTGTCTGTCTGTCTGTCTGTCTGTCTGTCTGTCTGTCTGTCTGTCTGTCCCTCTCTCTCTCTCTCTCTCTCTCTCTCTCTCTCTCTCTCTCTCTCTCTCTCTCTCTCTCTCTCTCTCTCTCTCTCTCTCTCTCTCTCTCTCTCTCTCTCTCTCTCTCTTCTTTGGTACTGTCCACTCGTCTCTTTCTATCCTTTCTATCTTTCTGTGTATTTATCATTCCACTGATATTTCTTGCAAACATGCTATCATATACTGTATCATATTATTATTAATAATGTGTGTCTGTGCGCCATGTCATGTGTGTGTTTGTGTGTACGTGTGCACTCATGTGTGTGTGCGGCGTGTTCATGTTTGTGTGCCTGTCCACGTGTTTGTGTGTGTTTGTGTGTGCGTGCACTCATGTGTGTGTGTGTGTGTGTGTGTGTGCGCGTGTTCATGTGTGTGTGCGTGCATGTGCATCCCCAGAGCCCACACATGCTTCAACCGCCTGGACCTGCCCCCGTACCCTTCGTTCTCCATGCTCTACGAGAAGCTTCTGACAGCGGTGGAGGAGACCAGCACCTTCGGCCTGGAGTAGACCCCCCCCCCCCCCCCCCCCCACACCTCCAAGACACCAAAAGAGATTCACCACTTTGATCCTGAGAGAGACTTTAAAGATGGTGCCAAGGCACCTGGACGGTTTGTGGTCACCTGCTTTTGTATTTTTATTTTCTTTCTTACCTAAGGTCTTCTTTTCCAGGGAACTCACCAAAACAACCGTGCTGTTGTGTTCCCTGACGTAGCGAACAGCTAAGTTAGGGTGACGCCCACTGAGTTAGGGCGACGCCCACTGAGTGAGGGCGACGCCCACTAAGTGAGGGTGACGCTCACTAAGGAGGGTGACGCCCACTGAGGAGGGCGACGCCCACTGAGGAGGGCGACGCCCACTGAGGAGGCCACCGCGTGGGGGCGGACCCGCCTGGTTCTGTTCTTCCTCCGTACCACAGCTCACTCTCCTCTGCCCTTAGAACCACAGTGTCCTTTATCTCTTCAGTTCATGGCCTTGTGTGCTGGAGCCTCCGGCTCCCCCAGGAGGCTGACCCGGACCTGGTCCCCAGAAGCAGCACCCCAGCACCCCCCTGTCCCTGCCCCTCTCCTCTCTGGACCACGAAACTGTGCCGTTTGTACTCCGGGCCCACGTTGCTGTTGTTGTGTTGTACACTATGATGCCTCTGGATTTAGACCTGGACTTGAAAATAACAAAGCCCTCCAAACAGAACTGAGACTTCAACTAAAACGAGAAGACGACAACGGTTCATTTTCTATCGTGTGCTGCTGAGGTGTTTTCCTTAGATTGTTGTGATCTCATTCTTTGGGGGTTGTTCTTTTTTGAGAAGGCAAAGAATTGGGATATAATCATTTTTTTGCTTTGATTGAGGTTTTAATGAGGCAGTGGAAGATTGAGTAGTCGAGGGAAAACACAAACACACACATGCACCCAGACACACATGTGTGAAAACATGAACAAACTTGCATATAAAGATAGAAAGAAACTATATATAGTCCACGGTTGTATCAAGGACAGCAGGTTCTGCTCTCGACTGTTAATATTGTAACACCAGAGCTTGTATGGGCTATCAAAGACAATGATATTCATCCTGATCTATAAATAACCCCTCTGTCCCAATTCTCACAGACACACCGTCCAAACACACACACACACACACACACACACACACACACACACACACACACACACACACACACACACACACACACACACACACACACACACACACACACACATACAGTATATAATTAGCCTTTTTTCTTGGGGCTGTCTATTATAAAACAATATTCTACATCGTGCTATCAGCATGCTCGGTTTGTCGAACAAACGTTCCACTTTCTCACCCATAAGGACAACACTCCATCTTCTCAAACATCCATTTATTATAGCAGAGAGCAGAGGAATACACTTGCTCACACAATCACGTGTACAGCGAATGTATCACATCACTGACTGAATGTATATGAACCACACACCAACCTCCTTCTCGCCCAGGAGGAGGGCCGGGGGTCAGACGGGGGCTTCATGGTCCTAGAAGGTGCACCTTTTAGCCAGGAAGTGAGGCTTAAGTTGAACAGCTGCTTGAACATCATGGACGTGCTTCTTCCAATAGTGTGGCCAACTCTGAGGAAAAAATCTGGCAACCCTGCAGCTAGGATGCAATTAAAGATTAAATGTGTAGAATTCAGTGGCAACTAACAGATGTTAAAAGTATGTTTTAATATTGTAAAATTCCATGAAAATAAGTATTGTTATACCCTTTATATCAACATAGGGGGCAGATCCTAAAACCTGGAGGCCGCCAGGTTTCTACAGTAGCCCAGAACGGACAAACAGCTCCTAGAGAGGACACACTTAGTTTTTTAACGATCAGAATCTCTAACTTACTAAAGCCATGTCCTTAGTTTTACAGGTTAATAACTAGACACAATTTATCAATCTATCAAGGAACCTCATCACTTGACACTTGAATCATGTATGCTGTGGTAGATAATTACATCATTTTAGAAGTACCCACTGCCCCTAACAGGCCAGTACACCCACTGTCTCCTCACAGGCCAGTACAGGCCACAGAGTTCGTCTACGTTGTTGGTAAGGGAGCGGGGGATGCACTGAGTTACAATCTACAACCTCGCCACTAGATGCCACTAAATCCTACATACTGCACCTCTAATGCTCTTCGGTCTTCAGACCCTTGTTGTATGGTCACAGTAGCAAAAATGTCATGGGGATACAATGTGATTGCCTCATGTGTTGTAGAAGCAAGTTAACATTTGCCTTGGGCAGAAACTTTGGGAGAAACCTGTTAAAAACAGATATGACCACTAGGGGGAAGCACGACCAGAGACGGGAGGATATTGACTGCAGATATTGACTGTATATGGTATTATCAATGTGCCCCATGATAATAACATAAAAGGACTTCCTGGTGATAATGTTATGGACGTCGTCAGGAAATACATTGTCCTGTATCACTTATCAATACTGTACAATACTGAACAACACGTTTTAGACATACATGTCCATAATGGACAATAATCTTTTCTGTTATTTATTTTTCTGTCTTGAAAGCATGTGATGAATTAGGCTACCTTTCAGACTTTTAGTACATAACTCCACCTCTTCACTCTGTCTTCTACATTATACCATGTATACAACCAGGGGCGCACGCATGTGGCGCGCGCACACACCCACACACACAAATACAAACACACACACACACAGACATGTATACACTAAGTCATTTTCTATGGGGTGCATGCAAGATTACAACTACTGTACAAAGACCTATTGGAGCTAGCTGGGGCCGGAATAGTGCTGTGGGACCCCTGTGTGTGTGTGTGTGTGTGTGTGTGTGTGTGTGTGTGTGTGTGTGTGTGTGTGTGTGTGTGTGTGTGCTTGTGTGTGTGCGTATGCGTGTTTGTGTGTGTGTTGCCAGGGCAACCGCGCTATCCCGACCCCTGCATGCAAATACTGCATGCGGGGCCTCGACGGCCAGCTCTGTGAGCCGGGCCTCGTCGGGGCCCCTCTCCTCGGTGGCGTTGTGTCATAGCTCGTTATTGCATGCTGAGGTAGTCCAACACACTGTCCTTACTAGCTTATTTTGCATGAGGATACTGTCATCCGATGGGAGAGCGTGTGTGGTGAGGCAGGGGGCGTGTGTCACCTCTGCTCGTGGGCGGTGCTGCCTTATGCTAACCCATCAGCGGCTCCAGGGCACCGGGACGGGACCAGGGAATCAGCTGCGTTAGGCGGGGGTGGCGGAGGGGCCGGGCTGGCTGAGGCCACTGTATGGCCGGGCAGAGGGAAAGGGTCTACCAGACAGCACGCCCATAGCGGAGTGCCATCGGTACCTGGACGGGTATGGGGCGAGCTACGTCGGTGCCGCCGTTGGGAGGGGGAACACTAAAACTACAGGGCTGGTGTGAATGGAAAGTGGAACAGAAAGCATCCGTATGTGTGCCCACACGTGAGGTTCTGCTCGTCTCTGTCTTTGTATATAAAAAAGAAACCTGTACATGTCTGTCCTGTTGTGTGTCTAAATATTTATATTTTGCACTTAATGTACCAAAGGTTTTGGGCTTGCATAGTTAACCATTTAGGCGTCTATCAACCACGTCTCCTAACTCGTAACTGTGTGGCATGAGCAAAGAAGAATAGAAACCAACCAAGCAGGATGGCAGGCGTCTGTCAAGTAACACACATCTCAACTCCCAGGCTTAGTTTTCCCTGCAGCGAAGTCCAGTTTGATGATTGTTGATATTGATATTTTTGGGAAGGACGGCAAAGTGTAATAGGTGCATTGTCCGGTCTGTTGGTGACAGCACTGATCCCGTTTCAGAAGTGACTCTATGCAAAGCTCCTGTGAGTATGTCTCCATTTCACTCAAATGATTGTAATAAAAGAAAGCAAAAGGCAAGTTTTGATTAATTATGCAACGATTGGTGTATTTGTTTCATCTCACTTATAAAAGGCAAAACAAACATTATCTGGAGAAAGTTTATACAAAAAGCTTTGAAACATTGTATTAAAATAATAATAATCATCAAAATAACTATATACATGACAATGAAATCATCCACGGAATACAAACCATTAGAATACAGAAGATCAGCGGTTAATACAAAAGGCACTTCATAACTTCAAACCCAATTTATGAAAGTTGGGGTGATGAAATAGATATTTTGTATTTTTTAGCTTCTAAAATAAAGCGCGTGTGAGTGTGAGAGTCAGCCCCTTAACACCACTATCAGACCACAGCAAAATCACAGCCTACCTACATAGACCAACACCTAACCAAGAAGCATTAAATCCAAACAAACTACACACTATAAACCAATTCTATAAATGGAAGGAGAGCAGTGTCGAAACATATCAGAACACCATAAATCCAAATCACATTCAGACACTTCTAGATAACTTCCTAGACCAAAACTTTCAGTGCAACAACGAAGGGATCAACATGGCAGTAGAAAGCCTTAACAACATATTTGACATCTCAGCCTTACAATCAAACCTGAAGGTCTCAAACAGTCAAACTAAGAACAAAAACAACATTAACGATAAGTGGTTCGACGACAAATGCAAAAACATTTCGAAACGAAATGATTAAATATACAGATCTCAAATTCCAATTGGCAATTCTAAAACTGCTTATCACAGTTCTTAGCTCGGGGATCTTCCCCAATATTTGGAACCAAGCACTGATTAGCCCAATCCACAAGAGTGGAGATAAATTTGACCCTAATAAATAGAGAGGGGTCTGTGTCAACAGCAACCTCGGTAAAATTCTATGTATGATTATAAATAGCAGACTTAACTTCCTGACTGACAAAATCGAGAAGGGACGCGGCTCCCAAGAGAAGACCTGGCTCCCAAGAGAAGACAGACTGTGCTCCCACTGCACACACAACCAACTAGAGACAGAACTGCACTTCCTGACTTCCTGCCAGTTATACGAAGACATCAGGAATACACACTTCCCACGGATTACTAAGGGACTTCAAAGACACTCCAGATGCTCACCAATGCCATACCAGAAATACAACAATGTGCAAACATTGATGTATTTGTCACCTGTTGTGATGAGAGAAGGACCTCAAACTCCCCATAGACTAATCCCCCTGGACTCACTCTTCACACAATAATTGCACTAATCCTCCGTAATGTAAATGCTGTGTATTTAGAGTTTATCTTTCATTTATCTGTTCATACAAGACTCATTTTTGTAATTTCTATAATATCGCACACAGAGAGAGAGAGAGAGAGAGAGAGAGAGAGAGAGAGAGAGAGAGAGAGAGAGAGAGAGAGAGAGAGAGAGAGAGAGTTCAATGGTATTGATCAAACACCACTAGCTCAAGTAGGCCAATAGGCGAAGAAGGACCGTGCATGCTGACCCCCATGCAGCATTTCAGAAGATAAACTTGAGGCAACTTATTTGAAATCAGCGCGCATGCGCCCTGGATTGACGCGCAGTGTGTCCACCAGAAGGATGGTCCGGTACATAAACCCCCCCTTCAGTGGCTGCTCGCCATAACAGTCGTTTAATTATTGGATCATCGATATTTTTGGGACGTGACCACTTCCGTAGTGTCTACTTAACGGAACGAAGGGGAGGGAAGTGAGTAAAAATCACTTTTGAGTGGCGACGGTACTTTTAATGTACTGAAGGGTGAAGCTAACTGGAGGTAGCATTAGCATGCTAGCGGACTGACTCCACACAGTACCCAGTGTTGCCAGATTGGGCCAGATTTCCTGCCGAATATGGAGACCCTGGGTCCAGCGCGCGGCAGCCAGGGTTGCCAGATTCGGCGTGAAATCTGGCCCAATCTGGCAACACTGACAGTACAGTGGTCTGCGCGGAGTCGGGCTGTGCAAACACCGGTATCCGGACTCTCGGCTTAGATCAGTGATTCCCGTTCAATAAGTTGAAACCCATTTCGACAGGTGGTGGTTGGGTTGTTGGACCGGACCCTCGGAGGTGAGATGATGTCGCGGCGGCGGACGGACGGCCGCGGCGGGCCGGCGGCAGCGGGGTTGCTGAGCTCTGTCCTCACGACCATCAGCACGGAGCCCATGGAGGCCGGCTACGAGTTCACCGGGGAGCTGGGACGGTAAGAGCGTGCTGGAGGACTGGGTTATGAACTGGTGGGGAGGTTAACCTGTGTGTGTCTGTCGTTGTCTGTGTGGTTCCGGTTGTGTTTTCCCTAGCCTATTCAATCTTCCACTTCAACCTTAAAACCTCAATCAAAGCATAAAAAAAAAAATACATCCCAATTTAATATTGTGATCTGGTCCTGGGCCGTTTGGTGCACAATTTTGACCAGTTTAAGGCACTTGAGTGTCAAAGTCTGACAGCTCGGTTGAGTCTATGGTTCTGCATGCGTCATGTGGAACGGGAATGACAGCTGACTTTCAAATATAAAGAAACGCTTCTAATACTAATGTATCCGAGCTGAGTAGTTTTTTTTTTTGGCTCAGCAAGATTGCACTTCTCCTGACTGCTGTTCCGACCGGCCTTTGGTTTAAGAAACATATTTTGTCTTGCATGAGCAACTTTCTGTAAATATGTGAAGTGTTGCCCATTTCAGTGTTACGAAGTTATTGAACTCAGACTTCTTGACAGAAAGTTGCTCATACAAGACAGAAGTTTATTTTTGTGAAACCAAAGGCATGCCGCTACACAGAGGATCTCCAAGCTCTCTGTAGAGGTGCAATACTGATGAGTTTGTCACCATTAAATGCATTCAGATAAGGCTTATCTTTTTCATGAATATGACTCCATGCAGGGGATTAAATTTGAACGCCCTCTGTGTGTACGTGTGGATTGTTTGGTTGACTGTATGTATGTATGTATGTATGTGTATATATATATATATATATGTGAACATTATTGGGTGTTAGCTTTAATTTGCTTTGATGTGTGCATCAGTGTTTACTTAGAGCTAGTAATCACATATTGGTGTGGAGCTGTTTGTCATGTTGAACTGTGGATTACAGTACAGTCTGTATCTTTGTTTAAATTTGAGGAAGGAAACAGACGTTTGGGAACCAAATTTTAAGAGGAAGACACACACACACACACACACACACACACACACACACACACACACACACACCTACCTACCTTGTCATGCTTGCAATGGCGCTATGAGATGAAGAAGTAGTTGAAGTTGTCACAAAAGTTTGATTTCAGGCACACAACAAAAGAGATGTCATTCTAAGTGATGTCATTCTAAGTGTAATTAATTAGTGGCACATGGACTCCATGCTATGTGTCTGCCTATCTGACTTTCTATAAAAGATTACATTTGTACAATGGTGACTGAGCCGATTAGTGTGACCATATAAAGTGGTTAGGTATGTGTAATCCACGTTTGTTTACTTCCTTGTCAAAATGGAAGCATTTTGTTTAGTCAGATTAGCGAACCATTTATTTTGAAAAGGAGCAGCTAAATAAAAACGTATCATGGAAAGGCAGGGCTTTTTCAGCTGAGTCATGTAGCAGTCTTAAGATTGTTAAAGGATGAAGAATCAAAGCTAGCAAACTAACTAACTTTAATTATTGTGATGATAAGCTCTTTCATATCTACCCTATAGAACTTGACAATACTTCCTCAAGATCATCTCCTTAACCAACCCTTAAAGCCCTATATAGCATGGTTTACTATCCTTAACATTCAACAAAGACTTTTAAAGAAGTTTAAATTGCTATTCATAATATCTACGTGTCGCCTAGCCCTATAAAGAGCTCAACAGTGAGGCTCAGAAGGTATAACACTTGGATTATTGGCCATTATGAGGTTACCATTGTCGAACATGGTGAGCAAAGACTTTTCAAATAATGGTATATGCTCCTGTAGAAGCCACCAGCCTGCATGATAGCAACCTTGTTTTCATGGAGATGTACTACACTACCCACAATCCTAGAGGGTAACCACAATGTCTCTGATTGGCGGGGCTCGCTGTTACCGTGGAAATGTTTACCCCCTTCGCAAACATCATGTCGTCTAATGACAAGATACAACTGAACTCTTCAATCGTTTACTTTACGTTTACCACACAGCAACCATGACTTCCCTTCGGACATGCTGCGTTTTTGTTTTAAAGATGAAGAAAAGAATGTATAAACGGGTGAAAATCACTGAAAGTCACTGCTGCTTATCCTATGTAGCCGTGACTCACTCATGTAATATTAGCATAACGGGAGCTCCACCCCTTGTTCGCCAACAACCTTGTAGGGAATTGTTGGAGCCGGCGTTTATATACCCACTCATTGTACGTTGTACGTCCTGGCACTTAAAAATAGTACTTTTTTGTTTAGTATCTTATCCTAGCTATCATTGTTTTATACAGGGAATGGGATGTGAATAACTCAACATTTTCATGGTCGAATAATCAGTGGATGGTATGAACGAATGATCGATTATTCGATGTGTGCTGACATTCACAAAGGCAGCCATGGATAATCAGCAAGAAGTCACTTAATATCTTAAACGCTAAAAAACACCTACTGCTAAGTAGTTCCAGTCAAATTGTCTGTTGTGAATAATGCATGAAACTGTAATCAGAAAAGGCGATTATATGCTATAGACCCTATAGTATCTGTGGTATAAAGGCTGGGACGAATTTCAAATTATAAATATGTACACTTTATGTTGAAAGTATAGACCGTCGCGAATCCCATTGAAACAAATGGCGCAGTGATTCTGTCTTCAAAACGAGTTCTGGTACATAATGAAAGATGAATTAAACTAATCAGACAACGCAGTTATAGGCTATAGACCCTAGAGTATCATTTATTTAAAGGCTGGGACGAATTTCGAATTATAAATGCATAACGAATTATAACGTTATGCATTAATTATAAATTAATGCATAACGTTAGCTCTCTGGCTCATAGCTGAGCGGACAAGAATACCTCCCGTTGCCAAGTCGTAGCTAAGGTCCGTCCTAATTACGGGAGGAGTGAACAACGTTTCCGTTGCATTAGAACCTTACGGGAAGGTAATGATTGTTCCAGGTTTTAGTGAAACCCTCAGGCGTTACCAGGGAAACAAAGTTGTGAAAAACGTTATATTTGAATGGGAAAAATTGTTGATGGTCCAAATGTTAATCGATTTTGACCCTCGGGAACGAATAATCTAATATTCTGACCCATCCCTATATCCTAACGATTGTTAGTGCTTTGCACTTGGTTCTATGAACATCCTTACCGTACCGACAGCAATATAGTGTTGTTTCTCTTTCTTCTGACAAATGTACTTATTGTAAGTGGCTTTGGATGAAAGCATTTGTTAAATGTAAATGTATAGACGAACGGGGTTTTGCAGTCAGGAACACATTACCGAACATGTCGACGGCAACACTATGCCATACACCATATGAAACAGTATTGATCTTGACCCCGACCACCTCCTGAGGGTCGTGACCCTGACCTCGTCCTGAGGGGTCGTGACCCTGACCTCGTCCTGAGGGGTCGTGACCCTGACCTCGTCCTGAGGGGTCGCGACCCTGACCACCTCCTGAGGGGTCGTGACCCTGACCACCTCCCGAGGGGTCGTGACCCCGACCTCGTCCTGAGGGGTCGTGACCCCGACCTCGTCCTGAGGGGTCGTGACCCCGACCTCGTCCTGAGGGGTCGCGACCCTGACCTCGTCCTGAGGGGTCGCGACTCGCGACCCTGACCTTGTGATGCCCTGTGCGGGGTTGTCTCCTGAGGGGTCATGGCTAGGGCTGGGTAAAAAAATAGATTTAATCGGATTTGGATCGATTTCATTAAAATTTTGCAATATCGATTCTAGGGCATGATATAGTTTATATATTTATTCGTTTATTTATTTTTGTTTTGTTACCATTATTATTACTTTTGCTTTTTAATAAACAATGCCTTAACCACTTAGTGTTCGGGCCATTTTTGGCATGTTTTTTGTTTTTGAATTGCGCCTACTCTAGAGAGCACTGCTCCTTCATAGTATGACCTCTAATCACATGCTTGGTCTCTTTGGAAAGCTGAGAACCTGTGGAATTTGATGACATTATAAGAATAACTGTATAATGTACTCTCACAGTGCTGGGAAGACTACAATATTGTTTTTCCTCCCGGCCGGTTACACACAACTCCAAAACCAAGCTGATTGTAGTACCCTGGGTAACTCCATATCCCTTGGAAACACTACTGAGCCCTAGCCCTAGGTCTTGTGATGCTTTGTGCAAAAGCAGATCAACAAAGCATAAAAGATGAAGCCTCCAGCTCCTTTTTATGTAATGATATGTCCATTCGTTCTGGTCAGGGTCCTTTTGTAGACTCCAAAAAAGACCTTTGGCTACCCAAAATGCATACTGTAAACAAAAGTGAACCCAAACATGTAGAAGCATAATCTTGGTCTCAAATGAAAGGTTACCCTCTGGGCTTCCTTGTGAACCATTTAGATAGCATACCAGATGTTCTGATATGTAATGAGACAGGTATAATCACACAAAAATCTAATTTTTTGCTATCCGACTCTGGGGAAGAGCCTGCTAGTTTACGCACACCCCTTGCGCATTTGTTTTCTCAACCACAGGTGAGACGTTGTTTGACATGCTGGATATCGTCAGAATGGTACTATTTTCATTGGCTATTAGGATATATAAGGCCCGTCCCCGACCCTTGCTGTCTGCTGGTGTAGCTGTCAATCAAAGTATACATGCCCCGTTTTGATAGTGATCGCCTCATTGGCTTGTAAGGCTTGTAAACAAGGAAGTATTGGTCTTACAGACATGTGGGAGGGCTCTGTGTCACCGTGAGACCCTGGCGAACACAGTGGATTCAATGAATCAGACGACATTAGAGCCCGACCGATATAGGATTTTTAAGGCCGATACCGATACGAATATTTTGTGATTAAAAAATCCGATATGCCGATATATCGGCCGATATATATATATCTAAAAAAAAAATCCAGAAACACGCAACAAAACAAACAGATTTCCCTAACATTGGTTATTTGTAGTTATCCTTTAAATCCTTTTCACTCTCAACTAACACGTAACAACAGCAAAACTGGACATGGTAGTCATGAATTAAGTCATGCTTATCGACTTTAGAGAATTGATGGGGATGTTCTTTTAATTGTTATTCAAGCAATGTATGTCTTGTGACAGTTGCCAACTTACCATGAACACACTTGCACACATGAGCTGTATTGGAAATCATTCCCTATTCACTCCCTCACTATTCCCTATATAGTGTTTATGATATAGTGCACTATATAGGGAACAAACAAACGAGAATTCGGACACTACGCTGAACATTTCTAAGCGTCATTTGCGTCAGTAAATGCGCCGGGTATTTGTGTGACGCAGACAGATGCTCCCACATCATGTTAACAAACCGGGCAATCCCGAGGAAAGCTGGAGCTTGTATTGATGTTGAATGCAACATTTCCTTGATCAAGCTTTTTTTTATTAATTTTGAATATCATCAAATGTCATCAAATTGTTGACATCTCTAAACGAAAGCCGGAGACTCCATCATTAAATGTATTAGTTTTCGCGGTTATTCAGCTTCTTCTTCTCCTCCGGAAGAACACTACCGCATTGCATTGTGGTATACGGAGTAACAAGTAGGGAACATCGTATGTACACTCAAATTTTCGTGCATGAAATTAACCACTGAGAATTCGAACACCACTGCAAAATGGCGAGCACCCTATATTGTGCACTATATCCGTGATAGGGAATGATTTCGAACACAGCTATGAACAACACCGATGATCTCCGTCGATCTCCGTCATTCACTCTGCCTGAATCAGCGTTTTTAATTTTTTTATATTCATTTATCGGCCATTATAATGCCGATACCGAATAGTTTGAAAAATGCCTAATATCGGCCGATAATATCGGCCTGCCGATATATCGGTCGGGCTCTAGACGACATTAGCGGAATTCAAACCCTGAATCGCAGTTTTCTACAAAAAAACATTTTTTTGGGATGTGAACCGAAACAGCGTTTCGGTTTTCTATTTTTCGGCTGCTTTGTATAAGATGGCTTGTGCATATACACAATGTAATTACACTAAAATAATATTGATATTCGGTTTCTGCGGACTCTTATGAACATTTCAAGACCCAACATGAAGTATCAACTCATTGCTAAGGATATCCACAACGACGATAAAGTTAGAATGCACCAAAGGAGGAGGAGGAGGAGGGTGAGGGGGGCTATTTTGACCTAAGACACGAGGATATTTTTGATCTATAGGGAAGGCCTGGTGTAGCGAAAACTTGCCCGCCGGCGGGATTTGAAGGTTAAGTGGTTAATGCAATTTGCAGTGATGGAATGTTGTAGTTCAAGTACACTTTCACTTACAATTCCTTTCTAATTTCAAAATTGCACTTTTGAGACTTTTGTTTACAGCTCAAGTTTAAACTGTCCAATTGACAGGTTTGCACTTAAAACCTGTTGTTTAAGATGAAGAGAAAAAATAAAGTACATTTGTATTTTGTAACACGGTTGAGCCATTTTCATTATTTAGGAGCAGATCGAATCGTGAGTAATCGATTCAGAACCTTATGAATCGATTTAGGAGATTGGCCATGATACCCAGCCCTAGTCATGACCCTGACCTTGTCCTCCACAGGGGGAAGTTTGCGGTGGTGCGGCGGTGCGTGGAGAAGGCAACGGGCAAAGTGTTCGCCGCCAAGTTCTTGAAGAAGCGTCGGCGGGGGCGCGACTGTCGCGCCGACGTCCTGCACGAGATGGCGGTCCTGGAACTGGCGCGGGACAACCCCCGCGTGGTAAACCTGCATGCTGCCCATGAGACGGACCACGACATCATCCTGGTGCTGGAGTAGTGAGTCCCCCGCCGCTCCTTGCCTCCTCTAGACTCTTCTTCTGTTTCGTCTGATGGCTAAAGATCCTGGTTCACTGTATATAGCGGAGGGACTAAACTGGAACCCCTAGGTTTGCGGGTAACTTTAGTTTAAGATTAGGCTGCCCTACTCTCTGGCTCTCTTTCTCACTCACTAGCTATGTGCTTGTTTTACAAAAGTTAAAAGCTTGTCCAGCCGTTAGCCTCTCCCATTGATTTGCAGGAATGAAGGAGGAATATTATTTTAATTACTTTGAAAAGATTTCCACTGGTTTCCGAAAAGTCGCGATTTGGAAGGGTTCCAGTAACCGCACAACATTTTATTTCAGTTTGTCCGAAAATTCTGTAATTTGTTACTATTTTTGGTGCTGTCGATATGAGGCCACCCGTGATGCGCCACTGTCACAGTTCTATGATCAGGTGCTTCTGGCTGGAAGGTTACGCCAATGGTAACAGCACTGAAAATAGGGCCGAATTGTCTGTGCGTTTGTAGACAAAAAGTACTGTGTTTCTAGTGGCACAATTCAAAGTGTCTTGTGTGTGTTCCAGAGTGTACTTCCGTTGTGCACGGCTGATTGCAGACACTTCTCTTTAATGACGCCCCTTTAGGTAACAAAGGAGAAGTGGAGGGTTGATCCAGTGACCTGTGTTAACACAACCTGGGCTTGTACAGTTCAGTCTGGCTGATACAGAGTATTGTGTTCTCCTGTAGGAAACGTGCTGGGCCTCGTTTAGCACGTTCTTTAATGGGTGTGAGAACACCTTTTGTTTCTACGTCTCCCCTGCTGTTATAGCAGGGAGACTTGAGGACCAATTAAATGAGTCAGAACTGTTGCAAAATGATACGGGTGGGTTTACTTCAAATGTGATCATTAAGTTAAAATATAACCTGCCGATCGTTAGTCACTGCCTGTTGCTCTCTGTGAAAACATGTCTCTGAAACAACGGTGTGTGTGTGTGTGTGTGTGTGTGTGTGTGTGTGTGTGTGTGTGTGTGTGTGTGTGTGTGTGTGTGTGTGTGTGTCTGTGTCTGTGTGTCTGTGTGTCTGTGTGTCTGTGTCCCAGTGCGGCCGGAGGGGAGATCTTCGACCACTGTGTGTCTGACGAGCTGCTCCCCGAGGCCCAGGTCACGCGGCTGATCCGACAGATGCTGGAGGGAGTGCAGCACCTCCACAGCAGCAACCTGGTGCACCTTGACCTCAAGGTATCCTCGTTGTTCTCTCTGGGCTTAGCCTTAGCCTAGGGGCCAATTCCCCTCCCACTAGGGGGCATAGGTCAGGGCTTCGCTGCACAGGTAAAAATGATTAACCTGCGTAGGTTGAGTGCCGATGCTCTGACAGTGACGGCACAACTGGCCAATTGATGTCAAGCCAACCAGCTGTCATTTTAATGAGCCATTTCCAAAGGATCCTTGGAGTTGAACGCATGGCCTTTGTTGAAATATGCCACAATGATTGGTGACTTATAATAATTGCCATAGTGATGAGAAAACACACCAAAACAAACATGAATGTATTTGCCGTGATTCATGAGCGTTGCTTCATCCAAGGGTGGGGCCTGATAGTCTTGATGTCCTTGGTGTTTTTAACTCTTAAACCAGAGATTCTGGAGTCCATCCCCAATGTCCTCAGCCTGCATGTAAACCTGCTTGAGTCAGATGTCCAACCCTGCTTCTATAAGCCCCAATTCTGTATTCACTGTCTAACCCCTACCTGCTCCTCAATGACCCGTCTCTGTAGACCCTGTATAATCCTACCTGCTCCTCAATGACCTGTCTCTGTAGACCCTGTATAACCCCTAGAAGCTCCTTAATGGCCTGCACTGTCTAAGGCAGAGTAACAAGCTGCTCTGGCTGTGTTCTCTGTACTGTCTAAGGCAGAGTAACAAGCTGCTCTGGCTGTGTTCTCTGTACTGTCTAAGGCAGAGTAACAAGCTGCTCTGGCTGTGTTCTCTGTACTGTCTAAGGCAGAGTAACAAGCTGCTCTGGCTGTGTTCTCTCTACTGTCTAACTGTACGTCCACACCAGAAGCGAATTGAGCGACCAAATCGCCGGAAGTCATTCACTTTCTATGGGCAAGAGCGACCAAAGCGACCAACGCTACCAGCGGCCAAAGTTGAGCGACAAGAGCGTCAAAAAAAAGTTGAAAACGTTTTAACTTTATGCAAATGACTATGACGCGCTTCAGCGGCCAAACACTGACAGCCAATCGGAATGTAGACGCTCTTCGCTTGCGTGGATCCCAGGGAACACCAGCAGGCACTTTGGTTCCTACCTACCTTTATTCACTCACTGAACAAAATGTCGGCTGAAGTATTAATCGCGGCTGTAACTGGGCACCCGGTGTTGTACGACCCAACCCTTTTTCAGTTCAGAGATCGAAACGCCATAGTGGTTTGGATACCAAGTGATGATAAGCGGGAGTATTTATACATCTAGAACGTTCGTATTTAAGCGGGAATCATTTTCATTTGCTTTCCATGCCACCAATCTAACCAACCAATCGCGTGTAGCATGCTTTAAACAAAACCCAAAAAGTTTTTGAAATCGTCACATAAACAAACAAATCGACAAGACGAGGGATAATTGACAATATATCTCTTGTCTTTTATCCCTCTATTCCCCACTATTCACGGAGCCTGAGGTGAATAATTCTTAATGAAATAGTCTAGATAGATAGATAGCCTAGTCAAGTCTTTATTAATACCAAACGACACAAATCGTCGGGAATCCATTTAGGTGGTTCGGCCCACACAGGACAGTAGCCTACAAGACCACACAGAACAAGTCTGACTGGACATACACACAATACATCACATTAAAAATAGACACGCGTTGATAGATAGATAGATAGATATGTTCCATTATTTGCTTTGCGGAGCCAACCAGTCCTGTGCACGTATGCAAATTAGCCATGTGCGCCAATGTCTATTTGTTTTGAGTGCGACAAATGAGTGCAGATGGAGATCAGTGAAACATATTTTAAATAGCCTACTACAGCACGCAGGTTTTTGGTTCTCGGTTGTAATTAGCCTACATTTTAGGAGTTTTTTTATATTGGGGGGAATCACTGTTGTCGAAGCACTTTATCCAACAAGCAAAACCGTCTCGGCAATATGGCCAAAGTGTATGGGAGTTAACTCTTTGATATGGCTGTCTGTACTAAAAGCAGATGGCTCCTTTAAATGCGTCTGCATAATTGAATTGTACGTCATGAGCGACTTGAGCGACCAAAGCGAACAGAAATATTCGCAGCGAAACTTTGTGAGCGACCAAAGCGTCTTTGATTTGGACGTACGGTAAGGCAGAGTAACAAGCTGCTCTGGCTGTGTTCTCTGTACTGTCTAAGGCAGAGTAACAAGCTGCTCTGGCTGTGTTCTCTCTACTGTCTAAGGCAGAGTAACAAGCTGCTCTGGCTGTGTTCTCTGTACTGTCTAAGGCAGAGTAACAAGCTGCTCTGGCTGTGTTCTCTCTACTGTCTAAGGCAGAGTAACAAGCTGCTCTGGCTGTGTTCTCTGTACTGTCTAAGGCAGAGTAACAAGCTGCTCTGGCTGTGTTCTCTGTACTGTCTAAGGCAGAGTAACAAGCTGCTCTGGCTGTGTTCTCTGTACTGTCTAAGGCAGAGTAACAAGCTGCTCTGGCTGTGTTCTCTGTACTGTCTAAGGCAGAGTAACAAGCTGCTCTGGCTGTGTTCTCTGTACTGTCTAAGGCAGAGTAACAAGCTGCTCTGGCTGTGTTCTCTGTACTGTCTAAGGCAGAGTAACAAGCTGCTCTGGCTGTGTTCTCTGTACTGTCTAAGGCAGAGTAACAAGCTGCTCTGGCTGTGTTCTCTGTACTGTCTAAGGCAGAGTAACAAGCTGCTCTGGCTGTGTTCTCTCTACTGTCTAAGGCAGAGTAACAAGCTGCTCTGGCTGTGTTCTCTCTACTGTCTAAGGCAGAGTAACAAGCTGCTCTGGCTGTGTTCTCTCTACTGTCTAAGGCAGAGTAACAAGCTGCTCTGGCTGTGTTCTCTGTACTGTCTAAGGCAGAGTAACAAGCTGCTCTGGCTGTGTTCTCGGTGTTTCCTCAGCCTCAGAACATCCTCCTGACCCAGCAGTCCCCTCCAGGGGACATCAAGATCGTAGACTTCGGTCTGTCTCGTAGGCTGGGCACCGCAGGCGAGCTCAGGGAGATTCTTGGCACACCTGAATACGTGGGTAAGATCACGGCCGCAGAACCTCTTGTTTATTACGTGTTGTTGTTGAGTGTAACAATCTTTGTTTGTACCTTGGATTACCTCACCTTTTTATATATCTTCTGTGATTTCATTTCAGCGCCAGAAATTCTAAATTATGAGCCAATCTCAACTGCGAGTGACCTGTGGTGAGTCTCCTGTTTGAAACCTGTTTGGTGTGTTTAGTCGGCGTGTACAACAACACACTGAGTGCTCAGCCCTCAGGGCTCATGTCTTTGTGACCTGACGAGTTCCCGGTGAAAAGACGTGTGATGGTGCAGGAATGATTATCGATGGTTTATGATCTCATCAGATCATAGACCAGTAGATTGGTCTACTTAGATGGGTGCTGATGATGTGATTTGATTGTTGCCTGCTTGTACTGTGACGAGTAACGCATATTGAAGTGTTTCAAAGAAAATAAGTTGACAAAGCAATTTACAAATGATGTTTACTTGAATTTTTGGCTGGCTGGCTGGCTGATAGCATTAGCTATAAAAACAATTGGCTATTATCATAGTATTTTATTATTTTTCACCAAAGTATGCCAAAAAAAAAAACGTTTTTACTAGGCCAGCTACCTTCCTCTCTTTGGTTGAACCCCAATCCATCAGTGTTTAGTCCCAGCTTCACCCCACGCTAAGCCACCTGATTCCTCAAGCGGCCATCTTGATGCTCACTGCTGGCTGTGGGGAACTGAATGTGCCGTTCTGGTTTCAGTTCCTAGCTGGCTGCGCTAGCTGGTTCTAACGCAGCCAGCTAGCGTTAACACCCAGAAGGACCTGAGATGGCGCTGGCTGTGTTCAGCAGTGGTTGACGTGTTTCCCTGGTCCTGAAGGAGCGTGGGGGTGATCTCCTACATGCTGGTGACGGGCGAGTCTCCCTTTGTGGGCGAGGACAAGCAGGAGACGTACCTGAACGTGTCCCAGGTCAACGTGGACTACAGCGGGGAGGCCTTCTCCCGCGTGTCAGAGCTAGCTGTGGACTTCGTCCGCAAGCTGCTAGTCAAGGCCCCCGAGTGAGTGAGGGCCGCCGGGGATACAGGGATCACTTTCCGGCCACATCACACTGTCCCCAAAATTAGACCAAAACGATTGGTGCCATTAAAAAGATGCACAATCATAAAACTATTCAATTTGTATGGGAACCGAATATTATTATTATTACTTTTTAAAATAATTTGGGACTCTATCGAAACTAATGATTGATTTCCATCAGTAATAATTGAAATCTATCTATACATTAGACTGCACTAGTTGTGTTAGTTATCTGTCTATACATAAGCCTGCCCTAGTTGTGTCAGTTATCTGTCTATACATTAGACTGCACTAGTTGTGTTAGTTATCTGTCTGACTGCCCTGGTTGTGTTAGTTATCTGTCTGACTGCCCTAGTTGTGTCAGTTATCTGTCTATACATTAGACTGCCCTAGTTGTGTTAGTTATCTATACATCAGACTGCCCTAGTTGTGTTAGTTATCTATACATTAGACTGCCCTAGTTGTGTTAGTTATCTGTCTGACTGCCCTGGTTGTGTTAGTTATCTGTCTGACTGCCCTGGTTGTGTTAGTTATCTGTCTGACTGCCCTGGTTGTGTTAGTTATCTGTCTGACTGCCCTAGTTGTGTTAGTTATCTGTCTGACTGCCCTGGTTGTGTTAGTTATCTGTCTGACTGCCCTGGTTGTGTTAGTTATCTGTCTGACTGCCCTAGTTGTGTTAGTTATCTGTCTGACTGCCCTAGTTGTGTTAGTTATCTGTCTATACATTAGACTGCCCTGGTTGTGTTAGTTATCTGTCTGACTGCCCTAGTTGTGTTAGTTATCTGTCTTACTGCCCTGGTTGTGTTAGTTATCTATACATTAGGCTGCCCTAGTTGTGTTAGTTATCTATACATTAGACTGCCCTAGTTGTGTTAGTTATCTGTCTGACTGCCCTGGTTGTGTTATTTATCTGTCTGACTGCCCTGGTTGTGTTAGTTATCTGTCTATACATTAGACTGCCCTAGTTGTGTTAGTTATCTGTCTATGCATTAGACTGCACTAGTTGTGTTAGTTATCTGTTGTGGGGGCTGTATTCCCTGACCCTACCGTCTGTGTCCGCAGGGACCGGCCCAGCGCTGCAGAGTGCATCAGCCACCCGTGGTTGTCTCAGCCCCCCCAGCCCTGCCTCAGCCCCGAGCTGGCCCCCGCCCGCCTCGGGCCCCGGGAGCGCTGCAGCGGCTCCAAGTGGGCCGCGCCCCCGGAGGACCCTGAGGACAAGGAGAACTTCCTGGACTCGCCGCGTGCCAGTGCCAAGCGCTTCCGCTTCGACGAGGAGGCGGCGGCGGCCGGGGACGGGGACTTCTAACGCGACAGGGGGTAGCGCTTCAGGGCCGTCCACGCGGGGTGTATAATGTTTTATGTGACTAAAAACCGCCGACAGGTCTACTCTGCTCCATCCCCCCCTCGTCTCTGCCCACCAGCACTTACCCCCCAGGCCCCCCTCACACCAAAGATAACCAGCGCTGACCTGTTATCAGCCATCCTCCTCTCTAAATCCACAGTCCGTGTGTGTGTGTGTTGAATAATATAAAGGTATCGATCTAAAACTGGTAACACGGTTCATATAGTTTGCTGGCATTGGGTTTTCTTGGTGTCCTTTTATAGTAATGTGTCTGGGTGGGGTGCCTCAAGGGACATCTAGGCAGTGCTTTTCTTCCAGAGGCTTAAGCAGGACTCAAAGACCTCCCAGACGGCGGGTGTCCCTCCCCGCCCGAGGCCCTGAGGTAACTCCAGTGTCGTTGTCAGGGTTTGGTTGTCTTGCACGAGTCCTGAGGTAATGCACTTGTTTTGCATGCCACCATAGCGTGCAAACAAACAGCACGTTTCTTTTACCGTGTCCTTTCCACTTAATGCGGGTCGACTCTTGCTCGACTTTCTTAAATGTGAGGGATACCTATTGTCCTAAATTCATTTGTTTTATCTCAATCCGCCTTTTTTGTCAGTTTTTTTTCCATATTAAATGACCAAACTCGATTGAGCATTTCAGCGCTCTTCGTCATCCACTTCCCTCTGGGTTCCTGCGTCTAACGATGACTGTATTGTTTCCCTGGTGCCACAGGGCAGGATGGCACGCTCTGCACGATGCATTCCTTCCCTGTGTACCTACTTCAGTACCGTGGTGTTGCGCTTTCGCAAAAAGGTTAGCCAAATCCGGGTGTCGAGCCAGGGTTTGGCGTAAAAGCCTCTCTGTGAAGACGTACTCCTAAGCCCAAGCATTCCCTTATTCCCTTCACATTCCCTGACCGAACCATTATTATATTCATGATTTTGAGGGGGGTGTTCTAAATATGCACTATGAGTTCCCAATAAATGAAGGTTCTTGTTGATCGTTTTTAGCCTCGTAGCAGCAGCGGTGTCCTTGACATTCCGCTTGATTGCTTCATATGAATCTAAACTAACTTGAAACTGTACCAGCACGAACACTGTGAGTCATCCGGTATCTGGCATGGCACGCCCCACACTTCCTCACACTTTATCAGAGCACACGTAACACTGTGGCCCTGACTTACTGAGCGCCAGGGCATTGAACAGGTGTGGCCGTGTTTCAGTCACTGCTGATACATGCTTCAGTGCTTTCATAGCATTGGCAAAAGAAAGCTCCCCTGAGCTAAGCTACTTCTCTCTGGGTGGGGGCGTCTTTTAAAGCTTCTTTTTGACTTGCTGGTCCCAGGGCGGGGGAGGTAGGCTGGGAGGGAGAGCCCTGAGCGGGTCACCTGGAAGTCGGTTGTGAGGTGGGCTAGGAGGGAGAGACAGGTCAGCTAGTAGCCCCCCCCCCCCCCCCCCCCCATGACCCTGGTCCTCCTACCTAGTCCTTCTCTGTCCACTGTGCCTCTTCATGTTCCATCACCTTGTTTTTATATGCTATATAATATTATACTTGAGTCTATTATTTATGTGTGTTTTCTATTTGTTTAATGTAAATTAATGTTATTTTTCCTTTTTATTTGGTTCAAGTTGAGGGTGGGGTCAGGAGGTGACCTCCTCAGGACGTGCTGGTCGGAAGCGGGGAAAGCAAAGAAAGAGTTCTGAAACGGTACTGAGGAAGTTTGAATTAAGGTTGGCGTCTGATTTGTCGGCTAGGTTGACGAATGGGGAAGTAGGGAGGTATAAGGTTGGTGAGGGAGAGGACTGCGTCACACACATTGGCTGGTCTGAGATTAGATGTGTATAATAAAGTGTTAAAATCAATGTTGTAAACATTAAAATATTCCAGGTGGGTTGGGCTGGTAAACACTTGAGATGTGTCCTCGTAATGAACTGAACTGGAGCATTGATAATTGAATCGTCGTATTGAATCTTCCTGGATCCTTGACTCAGATGAGATGAACCACCACGTTCTTCTCTACTCCCTTTTATACACACTGGTGCCAAAGCAAAAGAAAGCATAAAAAGCACTGCATTGTGCTTGACGGTTGTCCCTTATTGTTTGTTTTTTAAATGGAGATGTCACCAGCTGACACTGGGGCCTTTGTCTGGGAGTCAGTCGGAGCCAGGCCACGCTCGGTCTGATGCGGTCACTGTCCCGGGGCCCCACCAACAACCCCCCCCACTGCAGGGAGGGTCTGAACAGCACATCTGTAATCCGACCTCATCCAGGACATTTCCCTGGTTTCAGATCACTTGTGTGTTGGGAAATTGGCTCCAAGAATCCCGACTCAGGTCTGTGTGAATTGGTGACCTCCAGGAGACTTTCTATGCAAGGTCGAGCTCGTCCACCCTGCCATGTCTCGCTGGCTGTCATTAAAACGTGTTTTTTAATACTGGAGCTGAGCGGTGTGGTCGCCTCATGCAGGCGATCCCTGTAGCTGTTGACGGTGCAGTCTTTAGTTGACATACTGTAGTTCTCTGTGTGTGCGTCACTTGAAGTCTTCACTACTCTGCGGTGGTGGAGCTCATTATCTTGGCGGCTGAGGCGAGTGTCCCCTTGTTTATTGTGCTTTGCTGTGCGAACGCGAGGTGCTCGGTTTACACACGTCGGGTCATTGTCAAGAACTGGAGCACCAGCGGTGATGTCACTCCTGGTGATGTCATCCCACATTCCTGTTAATGAGGTGCTGTTTTGCGCGTTCAGGGAAAATAAACAAAGGCAACTTCTGAGTTGCAACTCAACTCGGTGCGAAGCACAAGAAAATGTTTAATTATTAGAGGAATGTGTATATTCTGAATTTTGTTCTTATGTTTATTTGTTCATGTATACATATTGATTTGATATTAAACATTGATTTTAAGAAAAAAGTATATCAAATCTACTGTTCGATGGACCACCAGCTTAAAAGGGTAGCTTCTTTGGACATGAAGTAGCTAACCGAAAAGCCAATAAAATATTTTATTAGAACTTCTAAGTCGTGTCCTGGTGTTCTTTGTTACTCTGAACTGATTTATGAAGGACATGAATGTTTTTGAAACATTGATGGGCTCAACTTTATTTTCACTGTGCAACACTGCTGCCAAGTGTTCATTGAGAGTCCCTGCAGACATACTCCAATCTCTCAATTACAATTGTCAATATAGTTGCAAGCAACCATGAAGGGGTCCTAACCCTAAGGCCTAACCCTAGCCATAACCCTAACCATGAAGGGGTCCTAATCCTAAGGCCTAACCCTAGCCCTAAACCTTACCCTTAAGCCTAACCCTAAGGCCTGATGCCTAACCCTAAAGGTGCTTGCACACCGCCGTGCGGCAACCGCCCTTATCACCGCCTCGCTGGCGGAGGGTTCAGTGATGGAGGTGTGAAGGGCCAGGCGTTTTCAAAAGCGGCTGCTGCTGCCGCCGAAAGTTTCAACACGGGTAAAATCTGTGCACGTTCACGTGGGCAGCAACCGCTTCTTGGTTTTCAGCCGCTTTTGTAACCGCCTCCCTTCCCTCATTGAAATGAATGCGATGTGAAAGCAGCTTAAGGCCTAACCCTAAACCTAACCCTTGCCCTAAGGCAGAACCCTGAAACTAACCCTTACCCTAAGGCCTAACCCTAGCCCTTATCCTAAGGCCTAACCCTAGCCCTTATCCTAAGGCCTAACCCTAACCCTTTACCGGAGGTTAACATATCAAAACAATCACACCAACCATGTTTCTAAAGCATACTGTGTCAAAATCCACTCTCAAACAGACGGTTTTTTTAATTACGTGTGTACTGCTTTAAGGCCGAGCCTGCATTGTAGAATGGCCGCGGTTCAGAAAGACAACTTCAAACAAATGCATCCAATTTCTTTTTTCAGATATCGACTTGAAATTTGGTATGGGTATACTATGGAATATACCCTTTTTAGCCATATTTTGCCGAGCCTACGTGATTTTTAAGCAATGTTAGAGCTGTTTAAACCTCAGAGATATGCATACATTTCATTTTAAAATGTATATCTCTGCCGTCTTTGGCCTCATTGCTATGAATTTAACACTGTATAGTCCCACACTCACCTGGTACATGTGTGCCGCGTTTGCAGCTTTTACCACCTTCGGCGACAATGGCGTTAAAGGCACCCAGTGCAACTTTATGTAAACATTCAATGAAAAATAAACATTCAATTTCTAGTCTTTTTTACACGTAGTAAGTTTCAATAACTCCATACCATTACATATCAACATTCAAGGAGCAAATATGAGACGTCGTTGTGTGGTGAGAACTGATAGAAAATCGTAAACAACAACAATCGCCGGTGGGGAGAAGCCATTTTTCCATTGACTGGAAGCCTGCTTTATTTATTGCAGGTTACAAAAAATAAAGAAAATGGCGGCATTGTTGTTGTTATCGATTTTGTATCAGTTCTCACCACACAACGACGTCTCATCTTTGCTGCTTAAATGTCGGTATGTAATGGTATGGAGTTATTGAAACTTACTACGTGTAAAAAAGACTAGAAATTGAATGTTTATTTTTAAGCCTCGAAAGTTGCACTGGGTGCCTTTAATGTGTTTTGTCAAGTTGTTGTCACTGCACTATATCCAAATGGTCTGACCGTATGGGTTGCAGCGTGAAAGTTGTTCATTATGACTAATGGTGCATGTCTAACAAGTTTCAGACATATGTCACTTTCCTAGTGGAAATGGCAGCCTGTTGAGTATGTTTCACTTAAAGGGTTGTTATAGCGCCACCTATAGTTCATTCAGTCCATCCTTGTTATCCCTCACTTATTACACGAGTTCTACAAGCCTGCCAATTTTCAGAACTTTTGACGATGTCGTTTTTGAGATATGGCCGATTTTGTCAGGAAAAAATAATACCAACGATTACAATATTGTTCCTACGGATTTCGTAGGACCCCTAAATATAGCTTCTGACCTCAGACTGAGCAGTTCATCGATTAACATACCAGAATCGATTTATTTTGATACAAACAAGCTTTATACATGTTAAGCCTTGGTCTTAAAAGACGTTACAGGCCCCAACCCTGTACATCCTATTAGGATTGACTTAAGGGCTTAACAGCGGGTAAACATTAATGGAATGGTTTCAAGTATGGTACATTTAGTCAAATAAGCTTTGCAGTTGTGCATAAAAGCAATGCATGCTAACAGAATTCACCATCCGATTGATTTAACAATTGAGTCAATTTTTGGCTATATTAATATTAAAGGCGTAGTTCGGAATTTTGGACGTAGGGCCTGATTCCCAAGTTAGCCTTGGTGTTCTTTATTATTAGAGACCGTTTAACACATTTCATTCAGTCCTTCTAGTTGCAGTTTGCTTGTGCTAAGCTAGCGCACGGCAATGGGCAATACTAGCCTGCTAATAAAACAATCTTACCCAGTTACTCTGCAACTAGAAGGACTGAATGAAATGTGTTAAATTGTGTCCAATGATAAAGAACACCAAGGCTAACTTGGGAATCGGGCCCCATGTCCAAAATTCCGAACCACCCCTTTTAAGGATGCTTTCACTGCATTCAAAATCTAGTTGTGGAAAACAATGGAGGACGTTAAACTTAACCAATTCCTTCCCTTTGCAAACAAGCATCTTGGCTGCATCCCAGCCATACTTGCATATCCATGAATACAAGCGGCATTATTGAGAGACAACAGATATAAAGTAATTTAAGACCCGGGATCCAGAGCCATTCAATAGGTTCTCCTTCCTGGGTTTCTACCCAACCTTCTCTTCTATGAGCAGTGAGACAGACACCCACTGTGAGACTTGAGTGGGAGATCTATATGTACTGTATAACTCTCTACTGTATATATATCTATACAAACACATACAGACCGGAGGCTTCAGCTTCACCTGTAAACCACCTTTTAAACAATATATAAGATGATGGAATGATTGGGCCATTTATAAAGGTGCTGCCATTGGCGACTTTGCAATTGACAACAAATTAAGACTTCATCCCCTCCAAAAATCAGCTGCGCTAAAGCACTGGAAAAGGAAAAGTGCACGACGCAAGCATTTCGAGTCTGCTCTCACAACACTTAAAATCCCAGGAATGCTGAGGCAAGACCAGCACAAAAAGCCAAAGTGACCGAGGTAATGTGTATAAATAACATTGAGATCAGCTTAACAGTCCTCAAACAGAGGGAGGAGGTGACACTGGCGGCCATGTTGCTAAGCAAGAACAATAAGAGACCCTCTCAGAACTCCTGGATGACCCTGAAGTGGTTCTCTATGGAGGGGGGCTCGTCCTCAAAGTGGACCTGGTGGGTGAGCCGCGCCCCCAGCTCCACCAAGGTCTTCACGAAGGCGTCATGCTCGCGCCCCACCCAGGCCCGCATGGGGTCGCGCACCTCGTAGGGCGTCACGTGGGCATGAAGCTCCGCGCCGCTGGACGCCAGCTCCCTCAGCGCCGCCTTGTCCGTCACCCAGGTCCCGCCCCCTCCCGGGTGCCCGCCGTCCAGCCAGTAGATGTCCGAAACGCTCTCGACGAAGGGCGCCATCCGGGGGTCCGCCCGCGCCCCGGCCATCTCGTACACCATCTGGTTCAGCACCACGCAGCCCTTACTGAAGCCCACCAGCGTTAAGGAGAACCCGGGGGGCACGGCGCTGGCGCCCCCCGGTGGTGGAAGAGGGTGTGGCAGGCCGGCTCGCTGCATGCCGTGACTCAACAGTCCCCTGAAAACAGCGGTACTAGATTACCATCGCGTCATTCAACACTCACAGCTACAATATCGTTGTAAAAGGAAACCAACAGAGCGGACATTAGAGCGAGGAAGTTACAGATCTTCCGCTGAAAATGTTTTAGATTAAAACAGATGCCTGTTTTTCTTCAAATTATTTAAAAGGGGAAATAATACACCACCAGGTGTGTCAGACTCACACCTGGTGGTATAATATGTCCCCTTTAGATGATGTAAAGTGTAAAGTCATGTAAAGTCAAACATAAACCGAACCCTAGCCCAGGATGGCTTTACTGGCCTCAGGAAGCAAGTTTTAATGGACCATTTCTGTAGGACAAACTAAGTCCCTTTCAGAGGCGAAACACAAACAGCACCACACCTGAGGTGCTGGAAGGCCCCCGAGTCGGGGGCGTAGGGCCGGTGCTCTGGGGCCCCGAACAGGTTGCCCTCCACAAAGTTGTGGTAGCTGCTGAACATGTGGAGGTACATGCTGGAGGCGCGCACCACCCACACGGTGCGGCCCGGGAACCGCCGGCCCAGGGAGAGGCCCACCTGCTCCAGGCTCCAGGACAGCCACTTGGCCCCCTCGGGCTGGACGGCCATCTCATCCTGGAGGTTCTGCACCAGGGGGGGGGGGGGGGGGGTTAATACACCTAGTCATTCATCGTGGGGTTCATTGAACCCTAAGGGGGGCTGTGTGTGGGGCTTAGCATGATGGTTAAATATGAAAATCTATTTTTATCATCAGGTATTTACAGTTTTTGGTAATTACTTTCAGTTCTAGTCACATATCAAACATGATACTCACAACTCTCTCAGAGAGAGAGAGAGAGAGAGAGAGAGAGAGAGAGAGAGAGAGAGAGAGAGAGAGAGAGAGAGAGAGAGAGAGAGAGAGAGAGAGAGAGAGAGAGAGAGAGAGAGAGAGAGAGAGAGAGAGAGAGAGAGAGAGAGACGTTTGAGTTATGAAAGTGGGGGTGTTGTTTGTGTATATTTGTGTGTTGTATTGGTGTGTCTAGTTTGTGTTGTATCAGTGTGTGTTGTTTGTGTGTGTGTTGTTTGTATTGTATTGCCTTGGTGTGTGTTGTTTTTGTTGATTTGGTGACCGTCTGTTGTTTGTGGGGTATTGGTGTGTGTTGTTTTTGTTGTACTGGTGTGTGTTGTTTTTGTTGTACTGGGCCACTTTTCCCGATAACGATGGATCCACGCTTGTGCGATCCATCGTACATTTCTTTGGAGCATTTCCCGAAACTCCTCTTAACATGAACGCGCGTTCAGGAATGTCGCAGGAAAATGGGGTTAAAAAGCGTTAAAATATCTCCCCATGAAGGCCAACAGCAGAGTGGCACAAAAACACAATTGATTAGGCCTAGTCCTAATCCTGAATGCCGTGTGCATACATTTTTTCACGGCATTTTCCCCCCTGAAATAATTCCATAATGCAAAAATCAAAAATAGCAAGTGTGGCAACTACATTTATCTTAATGTGCTGATTTCTGAAACATGCTTTGCGCAGCAAAGTGAGCCGAATTTATCTGATTTTGGTTTCATTGATTGGCGCGCACTCTCTAGTCTAGAATATTTGTAGACATTAAACATGCAGCGTTCCATTCATTCAAACGCAGAGGCTAGGCATTGGACACACGGCTATTGCTGACCCGAATAGGAAAGGTTGGTCTAGAAGACTCAAACTCGCGGCCCGGGGGCCAATTGAGGCCCGCGGGATGATATTTTGTGGCCCCCTACTTGACATTAAAGTTAAGTGTTAGTGCGGCCCGCGCGTTGTTGTCAGCGTTGTTGACGCTAAAATGTTCCTGTGTAAAACCGAGGAGGGGGTCAAATCCCCTGTTCGTCAAGAGAAATCCCCTTAAGACTCACCGAAGACTAAGGAACATCAAAACATGAGTCTGGTCCAGAGTGTTTGCGCTATTGGATGGTGATCTGTTATCTAGTTTAGCATTTCTATCTTCGATATTTCAAAATATTGGTTTCTTGGTTCACTGGAGAAGGCGGGGCCGCGCACGGAGCCTAGACCTCTTTAGAATAATTTGTAATATTCATTCATAAAAAATATTATATTATATATTATATTTTTTATGAATGAAGACACCCTCGTGCAATAATGAGTTCACGTCGAGTGTAGACTACAAACGCGCTTAACTATGGTCAGGGATGTTCGTTACCGTCTAGACACTGGCCAATAAAAATAAAAAAAGACAGTGCTTAATGCAAAAAATGGTCTCAGCATGATTCATGTCTACAGTAGGCTATGTCTTCTGCCATTGATCAATACGAGGATATTTTAAACACGATGGTTGAATTAAGATCAGAGGGAGACACCAAGTGCAGCTCGAAAGCGACCTCCCACACAAGAGCAGTGGAATCATTTGATTTTATTATATGCCTTGTGACGTGGCGTTTGATCGGTACATTTCGGCTGCGCATGTATTTTTGGAATTTTAAATTGCTGCAATAAATTATGTTGTTGTTGACTAACATGTCTATCTTTGCTAGGCCCTGAATCTAACAGTAGTCTATGACTATTAAGGTGGCGGTAACCACTGTTTTTGGTTGCGAAATTATTCAAGCTGGGCATTCTGTGGATTACTTATTGGATGCGTTTTATTAAAAAAGCATCCAATACACGGAATGTCCGCTGGTGACGCCACTGAGGCTATAGTAGGCTAACGCCCCGTGCCCACTACCTCCGTCAGTTGACCGTTGCCCATTGACTTTGAATGGGGACGGACGCGCAATGCATTGTGGATCCGTCCGTTCAGTTGGAGCGTTCGCCACCGTCAGAAAGTTGAAAAATGTTCAACTTTTTCGGCAGCGACGGTTCCGTCATCCAATCAGATCGCGTATGCAAATTTAAGCACTGTGACGAGACTCGGGCTCTGACGATACTGGAAAGCGCGAAAGCGGGTAATCTTGCCTCGCAAACAAGCAGGAAGAAGCGGGAAGAACCCGGCGAAGCGATTTGATTGGCTGACGGATGCCTCTGCAAAGACTACTCCCCCATCCGTCAGCCACGCCTTCCCACGTCCGTTGACTGACGGTGCAGTGGGCACGAGGCGTAACGCCCCGTGCCCACTACCTCCGTCAGTTGTCCGTTGCCCATTGACTTTGAATGGGGACGGACGCGCAATGCATTGTGGATCCGTCCGTTCAGTTGGAGCGTTCGCCACCGTCAGAAAGTTGAAAAATGTTCAACTTTTTCGGCAGCGACGGTTCCGTCATCCAATCAGATCGCGTATGCAAATGTAGCACTGTGACGCGACTCGGGCTCTGACGATACTGGAAAGCGGGAAAGCGGGTCATCTTGCCTCGCAACAAGCAGGAAGAAGCGGGAAGAACCCGGCGAAACGATTTGATTGGCTGACGGATGCATCTGCAAAGACTACTCCCCCTGACGGTGCAGTGGGCACGAGGCGTATGCCTCGTGCCCACTGCACCGTCAGTCAACGGACGTGGGAAGGCGTGGCTGACGGATGGGGGAGTAGTCTTTGCAGAGGCATCCGTCAGCCAATCAAATCGCTTCGCCGGGTTCTTCCCGCTTCTTCCTGCTTGTTGCGATGCAAGATTACCCGCTTTCCCGCTTTCCAGTATCGTCAGAGCCCGAGTCGCGTCACAGTGCTTAAATTTGCATACGCGATCTGATTGGATGACGGAACCGTCGCTGCCGAAAAAGTTGAACATTTTTCAACTTTCTGACGCCTCGTGCCCACTGCACCGTCAGTCAACGGACGTGGGAAGGCGTGGCTGACGGATGGGGGAGTAGTCTTTGAAGTGGCAACCGTCAGCCAATCAAATTGCTTCGCCGGGTTCTTCCCGCTTCTTCCTGCTTGTTGCGAGGCAAGATGACCCGCTTTCCCGCTTTCCAGTATCGTCAGAGCCCGAGTCGCGTCACAGTGCTTAAATTTGCATACGCGATCTGATTGGATGACGGATCCGTCGCGGCCGAAAAAGTTGAACATTTTTCAACTTTTTGACGGTGGCGAACGCTCCAAGTCAACGGACGGATCCACAATGCATTGCGCGACCGTCCCCATTCAAAGTCAATGGGCAACGGACAACTGACGGAGGTAGTGGGCACGGGGCGTGACGGTGGCGAACGCTCCAAACGAACGGACGGATCCACAATGCATTGCGCGTCCGTCCCCATTCAAAGTCAATGGGCAACGGACAACTGACGGAGGTAGTGGGCACGGGGCGTCAGCATCCTACGAGTACCCCTGGAGTCCTCGTTACGCCTCGTGCCCACTGCACCGTCAGTCAACGGACGTGGGAAGGCGTGGCTGACGGATGGGGGAGTAGTCTTTGCAGAGGCAACCGTCAGCCAATCAAATCGCTTCGCCGGGTTCTTCCCGCTTCTTCCTGCTTGTTGCGAGGCAAGATGACCCGCTTTCCCGCTTTCCAGTATCGTCAGAGCCCGAGTCGCGTCACAGTGCTTACATTTGCATACGCGATCTGATTGGATGACGGATCCGTCGCGGCCGAAAAAGTTGAACATTTTTCAACTTTTTGACGGTGGCGAACGCTCCAAGTCAACGGACGGATCCACAATGCATTGCGCGACCGTCCCCATTCAAAGTCAATGGGCAACGGACAACTGACGGAGGTAGTGGGCACGGGGCGTTAGCAACGAGTGACTTCACGACGTTCGTTACCAACGACGCTTTCGGGAAACGGGGCCCTGGTGACTGTCTGTTGTTTGTGTTGTATTGGTGTGTGTAGGTGTGTGTTTAGTTGTATTGGTGTTTCTAGTCTGTGTTGTATTCGTGTGTGTCGTTAGTGTTGGTGTGTGTTGTATTTTTGTGTTGTAAATTAATAGTGTTTGTTTGTTTAGTATTGGTGTGTGTTGGTGTGTGTTGTATTGGTGTTTCTAGTCTGTGTTGCAGCATTAGTGTGTTGTTTGTGTTGTATTGGTGCGTCTAGTCCATCAACATCGACCCCCCCTCACCTGAATATCTCCATGAAAGAACACCACATGGTCGTTACTGCTCCGGTCCAGCTCTGCGGTGGACCCACGGCAGTGGTACCACTCGGAAGGTCGGAGCACCAGCAGGTCGTTCACCCGGCTTGGGTCGCAACCAGGTACCGCGACCAGGAGCTGGGGCCGCTCTGGGCATCCAGAGCCGAGATCCGGGACTCCTTGTGGACCCAGACCCGAGGCTCCGGAGCCGAGACCCGGGGCTCCGGAGCCGAGACCCGGGGCTCCGGAGCCGAGACCCGGGGCTTCTGGTTGACCCATCCCTGCCGGGTCGCAGGATGACTGCGCCACCGCGGTGCTCATCGCTGTTCGCTCCTCCTATATCTGATCGGCTCCCCAGTGATCTGCAGCTTGTGTGTGCTTTGTGGAGAGCATCACAGCATTTCAGCATCAATGACATCCGTATCATCACCTGGGCTGAGGTCCAGGTAGCGTTGCAGTGGAAATACACTTCTTTTTTATTTGTTTTTTTATTTGGGGTTGGTAGACCGCCACCCACTGGATCGGAGTGTGAATCAGTCACCATTTATAGTTGGATCCCCTAAATTAAGGTGTTCTATTTATTAAAGGGGATTATTTGTTAAAGCTTTTCCCCATTGACCCTCCTGTTGCTTTGAACCAGGATACAATACATTACTCTTGCCTCCAGATTATTTGTATACATAATTTGATGTGAGCTCTGGCTTCATTTTTTACTCAATGATATCTTTAAATAACTCTACTACACACACACGAAACTGACTGCCCTTTTCAGAGCATTAAGTAAAAAAAAAAATAAGAATAACATTGTGGAGGTGATGGTTTATCAATGTGTCTCCACAGAGAGGCGCTGTTTGTTAGACATAAACTTATTAGGACGGATGACGTCACTGCAGGGTCACGTGTCTACGATGCCAGATCCGGCAGTGACGTCATCCAACGGCCGTCCTAAGAAGTTTATTACGTTTATCAGACTGCGTTGATTCAGTTTATTACGTTTATTTGACTGGGTTAATTACGTTTATTTCACTGAAGGGTAACACAATTATTCAAAAAAACAGCGCCTCTGTTTGTTAACAACGAGGCGCTGTTTGAATATACTTCATAGGACGGCTGACAGATGACGTCACGGTGGGATCACCTGTCCCCGACGCGTTGACGTGTTCCTTTGACACCAAACTATCTTGTCAGTCACTTATTTCTGATCTGCACCGTAGGGTAATGTAACAAATCCGCCCTCGAGCCTACAACTCTGTGTTGCATGTGTGTTGTTGGTTTCTGTGATTTGTAACTCACCGTCACCAGTGGCCATGTGACCGTCCTGTACTCCCTGCTGTTGTGGCCATGTGTCTGCAGCTTACTGGTGACACCAAGTTGTGTTTACACATCGTTTTTGTCATGCCAACGGAATAATTGTTGCACGTAAATATCTGTAGCCTACAAGTTTCGTATTTCCTTTATAATGTTATAACTAGGCCTACTTCCAGTTCTAGTCACTTGACAAACATGACACCAGTAACTCGAACTGTGTGTGTGTGTGTGTGTGTGTGTGTGTGTGTGTGTGTGTGTGTGTGTGTGTGTGTGTGTTTGAGTTATGCAAGGGGTGTTGTGCAAGAGACTACTGTTTATCACAACGAGCCACAACACACTACAGAACACAACAGATACCTTCTTAACATTAAACAAACAGAGACCTAACAACACTGGACTGGACTCAGAGTGCAGGAAAAGCTAGCACTCCTAGACTTTCACTGTCAGAGCCAGACTGCAGGTGCTACCTACCAAATACAATCTGCCATTGTACCTTGCCATCATCCACACAGAATAATGCACTCAGACTCTGGCCATCAACATTAATCAGTTGCCCATATTTTAAATGGCTGTGATATGTATAAAGGACTTTATATTGCTCGCCATGACTGAATTGTCAATCCTATTGCTAGCACTCTTAAGGAAGTATTTCCAGAAAATCTGATCATGTACTAACATTCACGTATTATTCCAGATTGGTTTAGCAGCTCTATTGATGTGTTTTTTAACATCCCTAACACCCCTGATGTTATGTTTTTAAACGGCGACAGAAGGGAAGTGCTGCTACTTGAAATAGGCTGTTTGTATGATCTCTACATGGAAATAGCATGTATGGGCTGGTACAAAATTATGAAGTAACTTTTTTGTACCCTTGAACAAAGCACTATCTCATCTCTGAAAATATTCGAATCCTGTCAGTTATAATGTGATTGGTGGATTCAGATAAATAATTAAAATGTTTGTGTGTCTCGTTTGAGTTATGCAAGGGGTGTTGTTGGTTTTTTGTATTGGTGTGTCAAAAGGCCTGTCACGATAACAAATCTTTCTGGGCGATTAATTGCCCCAGAAATTATTGCGTTAAGCGATAATATTGCCGTTTTTCAACTAATATAATGATAAAGTACACCCTTTCGAAGATCAATAAACTTTTATTTTTAAAGAACACTGGAACTGGAAGTCTGGAAGACATTTAAAATATCCAGAATAAATTAACAAAACAACCAAAAACAATCTATTATTAACAAAAAATGCTCTTGAATAAAAACAAAACACCAACAAAAACAATAAATAAAAAGGATGTAAACACGATTGCGCTTCAAAAAATAATAAACAAGTGTAACGCCAGGGCTCCGCCTCCCACACAGACCATGCAACAAGTGAAGTGACTGACACTTGACGAGGGGGTTTACTCGTTGTGCCCTGTAATTATGAGCCGGAGCCCGATTTCAACCCGACATTTGTTACTTAGGCCTACCCTGCTAAATATATATGAACGGAGCGTTCCACGGCATTGAGAAGACCCGTGTAATAAAGGCCTAGATATTATTTCTGTTTATGGCATAGATTTCTTCTCAGATTAGGCCAATAAAGCAATGATTTAAATGGAAATTATTGCGGCCGGCAAAAAATGATCGCTCATTATCGCGCAATTAATTGATTCATTGCATATCGCGACAGGCCTAGTTGTTTGTGTTGTATTGGCGTTTGTGTTGTATTGGTGTGGGTTGTTTGTGTTGTATTGGTTTGTGTTGGTTGCGGTGTATTGCTTTGTGTTGTATTGGTGTGTGTTGTTTGTGTTGTATTGATGACTTTCTGTTTGTGTTGTATGTATTGTCTGTTGTGTGTGTTGTTTGTGTTGTATTGGTGACTTTCTGTTTTTGTTGTATGTGGTTGGGGTTGTATTGGTGTGTCTAGCTTGTGTTGTATTGGTCTTGTGTGTGTTGTATTAGTGTGTGTTGTATTGGTTCGTGTTGTACTGGTGTGTGTTGTTTGTTCTATATTGGTGTGTTGTATTGGTGTGTCTAGTCTGTTGTTTTGGTTTGTGTTGCATTAGTGTGTGTTGTATTAGTTTGTGTTGTATAGCGATGTGTTAGAGGAGCAGCCCGCTAAAGACAGCAGCCCGTGTGTGTTCCAGACGATGGCCTCCAGTGTGCCGGGCCGCCGGCTGGTGGCCTGCCTCCTCAACGTGTCCGAGGCTCGGAGGAAGGACCTGGTGGAGATGGTAGCCATGGCCGCCGTCTACAAAAGCAAAGGTGAGAGATGTGAACAGGTTCTGACCTTGGTCGGAGAGTGCAAGGGCGGCTTTGACTCTACTTCTGACTGGATCTGCCATTCTTAAGGGGCCCACACACAGCAGACTCACACAGCTAACTGCCTTTATCCGACCACTTATGTCCTCTGACCCGTTCGGCAGAAAAGTTACATTGAAACACACCGCAAAGACTACTGGCAACCATAGACATCTTATATGACAGACGGAGCATCGAATGCTACCGCCTACTGGCGCTGACGAGAAGCGGGGGCCGCCATCTTGGAGTGGTCATCCGCTCCACTCAGTGTAATCCGTTTGGCTGGAGCAATGAACTGTCAGCGCATTTAATTAATCATACCTCACTGAATACCACTGATTTTCATGCGGTTTTTTGTCATACGTGTAGCTATGATAAAGGCCACATGGTTTGGCGTGTTTTATTATTCGATACTAATTATACCAATAGTACGGTAATGTTAAATCTTGCTTGTGAAAAGTAATCCCCCGATTCCTATTATGGATTGTCCGCCGATTTGAGCAGGAATACGCTGAACAACAGCCCGGCATCCTGTTTCTGCTGCTGTTGCTGCTCCCGGTTGACCACTCCAAGATGGCGGCCGTATTTCTCGCGTCCCAGCAGCCAATGTTCCGTCTATCTATAAGATGTCTATGCTGGCAACTACACAGTAGCGTGTACGAGATGCAATAAGTCTCCTCAACATCGGGTGGCGCTAGTCTCGCATTGCTAGTCCACCCCTCCCACTCACCGTGCTGATGCGCTGGTCGTGTACTAGCAGCACACAAGCAATCAGCGTATCCAGTGGCTCCAATCCTCACCCTCAGTGAGGATTGGAACCGCGCGGTTCCAAAAGCTTCCAACACAGCTGAACACACCAAACAGATTTGTACCCGAGCTCGTCCGAGTCCCGCCAAACACTTCAGATGGCCAACGGTTGGGCCAGTGTGTTCCACGCCTTAAAGCTTAAGGGTGTTCTATAGGCTTCAAATGGTGTTTGATTTATGGTGCGTTTCTTTCTATCTCAAATAGGTAGGGCTCTTATTTTTTATCAGTGGTCAGTCTTCTGCATTTCCGTGCTCAGTTTCTGTGTGTAGCTCAAAAACAAACCCTAAACTTAAAGTTGAAGTTACCATCCTAACACTGCTGGGCATCAGACAACCACCATATCAACTCTATATAATAGAAATATAATGAATACATACCTATGTGAATATAACAATTAGACAGGGTTAAATGTAGAGGACTGCAAAAAAAAGACTAAATGTAATGATGTAAGTTAAATAGTGATTACAATTTGAACAGTTCTAATATTCTCTATTAAATAATGCATGTGTACATTTGAGCTACTGAACTGCTTCAATACATCACACAATGTTAATTCATCATATCGTAATACACAAACAACAAATACACAACAGACAGACGCAACAGAATCAAAAAACTGACCGGCACAACAGAGAGAAAAAACCCACAGACACATGACAGACACACATCAGACACAACAGAACCAAGCGCTGGTGTCCAATGAAACCAACGCAGTGTTTATTCGTGGTGGTGTTTATTGAGGTGGTGGTGTTTATTGAGGTGGTGGTGTTGAATGAGGTGGTGGTGTTTAACGAGGTGGTGGTGCTTAATGAGGTGGTGGTGCTTAACGAGGTGGGGGTTCTTGTCATGTCAGGTGAGCTGCGGGAGGGGGCGACGGTGCTGAACATCTTCAACGACCTGGACTACAACCGTTCCGTCATCACCATCGTGGCGGGCATCGACTCCGTCAGTAAGTCCTCTCTCCTCCATCAGTAAGTCCTCTCTCCTCCGTCAGTAAGTCCTCTACTCCATCAGTAAGTCCCCTCCTCCGTCAGTAAGTCCGCTCTCCTCCGTCAGTAAGTCCTCTCTCCTCCGTCAGTAAGTCCTCTCTCCCTCAGTAAGTCCTCTCTCCTCCGTCAGTAAGTCTTCTCCTCCGTCAGTATGTCCTCTCTCCCTCAGTAAGTCCTCTCTCCTCCGTCAGTAAGTCCTCTCCTCCGTCAGTATGTCCTCTCTCCTCCGTCAGTATGTCCTCTCTCCTCCGTCAGTAAGTCCTCTCTCCTCCGTCAGTAGTTCCTTCCTCTGTCAGTAAGACCACTCTCCTCCGTCAGTGAGTCCTCTCTCCTCCGTCAGTAGGTCCTTCCTCCGTCAGTAGGTCCTTCCTCCACCCTCTCCGTTGAGCTCACTCTTCTGGAGTGTCCCCTCGATAAGCACAGCAGCCAACCCATGACCTCACGGAGCAGATCAGAGGACATCATCGGGCATTGAGCATTTCTTTCCATTTCTAATCAGTAATCTGATGAAACATGAAATGATCTAAGGTTGGGGGATCCGCTTGGGTTATTTAGAATAGTGGGCGTGGTGGGCTGATGTGTCTCTGAAGCGGCGTGTCACTGAGATGGGCCGTGGTGTGTGTGTTGTGTCCAGGGGAGGCGGTGCTGTCTGCGTGCGAGGCCGCCTGTGGGTTGATTGACATGCGGGCTCACATCGGAGCCCACCCCCGCATGGGGGCAGTGGACCTGATCCCCATCTACCCCCTGGACGAGGCGCTGGGCCTGGACGACTGTGCTGCAGAGGCTCAAGGTGAGACCCCAATGCTGTGTGTGTGTGTGGAGGAGCAGGACCACCCGGTGTTAAAATGAGCGGAAGTGAAAGTCAAGCTGCCAAAAAGAGAAAGTAGGGTGACATTTTTTTTTAGGCCTGATGTCTCATGTTTTTTTAGAATGAGATGAAAAAGGAAGGTTATTTAGCCATAATCAACCAAATACTCTGAGAACTGAGTTCACAACGTGCACTGTTCTTCAACATCATTTCAATGACCGTTTCAAATCCCTCCGTTTTATGACGAACTATAAAAAGCCGATCCACTTAATGCGGGAATCAGAGCTGGCTTGGCTTAAGCCTTCCCGTGGCATTAGTGTCCCTCTGCCCGTCTGACAGCACTGTTAGCTCTACAGATGAGCCCCCACACAACAGCACCATGTATCCTCATAGCGGTGGACTCGTTAAGAGGTGCTCGTTATGAGCTTGCTCTGTTTTAAGTATGCTCATTATCACTGTAGCCATATGGACGCGTGTGTTCTCTGGATTATACCAGGGCTTGCTACACTACTTCTGCATACTGTATTTAGTGCATTGTTTTGGCCAGCAGCACTTACATGAGGTGTGTGTGTGTGTGTGTGTGTGTGTGTGTGTGTGTGTGTGTGTGTGTGTGTGTGTGTGCTCTGAGTTTCCCCCCAGCCATCGCCCGGGGCCTCACGGAGCGGGTCCCTGGCTCCAGTGCCTTCCTGTTCGGTTGGGCGGACTACCCCCTGCAGCGCGGCCTGGCCCAGAGGAGAAGGGACATGGGCTGGTTCAGCAAGACCCCCCACATGCACGCCGTCATGGCCGACTTCGGGCCCCCGCCACAGAGACGCTACGGCCTCACAGGTAGGGCCTCACAGGTACGGCCTCTCAGGTAGTCTCATAGGTAGGGCCCTACAGGTAGGGCCCCACAGGTAGTCTCATAGGTTGGGCCCCACAGGTAGGGCCCCACAGGTAGTCTCATAGGTTGGGCCCCACAGGTAGGGCCCCACAGGTAGTCTCATAGGTTGGGCCCCACAGGTAGGGCCCCACAGGTAGGGCCCCACAGGTAGGGCCCCACAGGTACGGCCTCACAGGTAGTCTCACAGGTAGGGCCTCACAGGTAGTCTCATAGGTTGGGCCCCACAGGTAGGGCCCCACAGGTAGGGCCCCACAGGTAGTCTTATAGGTAGGGCCCAACAGGTAGGGCCCCACAGGTAGTCTCATAGGTTGGGCCCCACAGGTAGGGCCCCACAGGTAGGGCCCCACAGGTAGTCTCATAGGTTGGGCCCCACAGGTAGGGCCCAACAGGTAGGGCCTCACAGGTACGGCCTCTCAGGTAGTCTCATAGGTTGGGCCCCACAGGTAGGGCCTCACAGGTACGGCCTCACAGGTAGTCTCATAGGTTGGGCCCCACAGGTACGGCATAACAGGTAGTCTTACAGGTAGGACCTCACAGGTAGGACCCCACAGGTACGGCCTCGCAGGTAGTCTCACAGGTAGGGCCTCAGGGGTCATAATAATAAAAATAATAACAATCTTAACAGTAGAGGCTGACTGACACTAACTGTGTCAAATCGCCGCTGGAAGAACATGGTGCGTCGTCTTTTTCGTTCTAGTAGTCTTTTTCTGTACTTCTCTGTCATTCTTTTTTAAAAGGTTTGCCTTTGTGTGTGCAATATTGCAAACGACATTGTCTTATAAACATTTTACGCTGCTCTCATCTCTTAATCTTCCACAAGACTTTCTTGGTGCACAGCGGATTTGGGTTGAACCTCACTGTAGTCAGTGGATTCATTGGTCTACAGTCCTCTGACCTCACTTTAGTCAGTGGATTCATTGGTCTACAGTCCTCTGATCTCACTGTAGTCAGTGGATTCATTGGTCTACAGTCCTCTGACCTCACTGTAGTCAGTGGATTCATTGGTCTACAGTCCTCTGACCTCACTGTAGTCAGTGGATTCATTGGTCTACAGTCCTCTGACCTCACTGTAGTCAGTGGATTCATTGGTCTACAGTCCTCTGACCTCACTGTAGTCAGTGGATTCATTGGTCTACTCTACAGTCCTCTGACCTCACTGTAGTCAGTGGATTCATTGGTCTACAGTCCTCTGACCTCACTGTAGTCAGTGGATTCATTGGTCTACAGTCCTCTGACCTCACTGTAGTCAGTGGATTCATTGGTCTACTCTACAGTCCTCTGACCTCACTGTAGTCAGTGGATTCATTGGTCTACAGTCCTCTGACCTCACTGTAGTCAGTGGATTCATTGGTCTACTCTACAGTCCTCTGACCTCACTGTAGTCAGTGGATTCATTGGTCTACAGTCCTCTGACCTCACTGTAGTCAGTGGATTCATTGGTCTACAGTCCTCTGACCTCACTGTAGTCAGTGGATTCATTGGTCTACAGTCCTCTGACCTCACTGTAGTCAGTGGATTCATTGGTCTACAGTCCTCTGACCTCACTGTAGTCAGTGGATTCATTGGTCTACTCTACAGTCCTCTGACCTCACTGTAGTCAGTGGATTCATTGGTCTACAGTCCTCTGACCTCACTGTAGTCAGTGGATTCATTGGTCTACAGTCCTCTGACCTCACTGTAGTCAGTGGATTCATTGGTCTACAGTCCTCTGACCTCACTGTAGTCAGTGGATTCATTGGTCTACAGTCCTCTAACCTCACTGTAGGGTCAGGGTTAGGGTTAGGGTCAGGGTTAGGGTTAGGGTCAGGGTTAGGGTTAGGGTTAGGGTTAGGCAGGTGTCCAGCCCCCCTAACCCGCGCTGTGTCCCTGCAGGCGTGGGCGCGGGGCCCTACGTGATGAACTGTAACGTGACCATCGACACGGCGGACCTGGCCCTGGGCCGCCGGGTGGCCGCCGCCCTGAGGGAGTCGGCCCCCGGGGGCGTGCCCGGGGTGCAGGTGCTGGCCCTGCCACACGGAGGCGGCGTGGAGATCGCCTGCAACGTGGAGAGCGTGCGCGGCGGCCCGCCCGCCGGCCACGGCCCTGGGGCGGAGCGGGAGGCGTGGCCCACGTTCAGCATCGGCGGGGAGCGCTACTGCCACGCCCCGGCCTCGCTCATCACGGCCAGGGTGGGGGCGCTGGCCGGCCAGCAGGGGGTGGGCCTGAAGGGCACGGCCCTGGTGGGCTTCACCCCCACCCAGTGCAGGGGTCTGGCGGAGAGGGCGCTCTCGCTGGGCCTCGGAGAGTTCTGGAAGGAGCAGCGCGGCGGCGGTGGGCTCCGCATGTGAGGGAAGGACCAGCCCTCATTAGGCTGGCTGAGACGGGCCTCCGGTTCTCATGGGATGATGTAAGAGGGCTTATGTAATTGTCATATCATTATACAAAGTGGTTATGTAATTATGCAAAACGTATTCAATGGTGGCCTGTTTCTCTTCTAGGAAGGAATGTTCAGACTGCACTATGATTCAGTAGTATTTATCTCATGTGTTTCCTATTGTTTTAAATTGTTTTTTAATTTTGTATTATTTGAGATTCCATGTCTTAAAACTGGATTGGACTTTAAAGACGATTCCTAACTAACCAATTTACCTTATTCCCTGTTAACACATGGATCCTCCACTAACTAACCAATCTACCTGAATCCCTGTTAACACATGGATCCTCATGTGTGGACATGGTGATGCGAAAAGACAACTCTGAGCTTTTATATAAAATGGATGTGTTTAATGTGGTGAAGTTTAATAAATGTTATCATCAATACAGTGTAAGGGGCGTTTGTGTACTAATGCTCACATTGATTTTCAAATTGAAACAATGTCCGGTCCTTGTCTGCCTGCTGTTCCCGTGTGGAATGTGGTTTGATTTTGAGAGAGAAGGCACTTGATGTTTGGTCATTTCCTGTTGTTTACGAATGAAATAACTTTCCCACAATGGACTACCATGAGTCAGTGGCTGCGTGTTCGTGGAGGACGGTCAACATTTCTGTGAGAAACGCTCCTTAAAACGATCATTAGTCATCAGCAGAAGTGACAGCTGATCAGTAAGACTGGGATGGGATAGCACTACGGAAAACCGGTGGGTTCATCATCGGGATTCATATAAACGTGGTAACAGCAACGTGGTAGAACCAATAGCTACACTTATTCAGTATAAAATAAACTTAATAGGTAGGCCTATTACAATATTAACTATTGATGTATTGGTCTTTTGTTTTGGTTCAGTATTTATTAAAAACCATATATTACTTGCCTCTTTTGAATATGTGTGAAAAAGAATATCAAACATCTGGAGTAGAAATACAGCAACAGAAACGATTGCATATTTGCCTTAAATATGTTTATTTTATAATCCACCTAATAGGTGGTTCTATAATCCAGCTAATAGGTGGATTATAGAACCATTTGAAATGCTCCACCATATGTCAGACTGTAAATCCTCCACCAACAGTGTGGATGGGCTGAACCAGGCGGCCTCCTCAGTCCACAGCCCCACTCCGAGGGTAGGCTCACTGCGTGATGTGTAGGTCGACGCCCGGGGGGGCGGACAGTGGCAGTGGGGCGATCCTGCTCTTACATAAGGTCACCATTGTGTCCTGAGAGGGCAGCCTTTCATAGGGAGGGGGAGGTGGAACAGCGCTGCGGTCACGGGCCGTGCATCTGAAAGCCAACGAACGCCTCTGACTGTAATGCTGTGATGGAGCTGAGGTCAGGGTTAAGGCTAACAACACAGGGTTAGGGTTAAGGTAAGGCTAACAACACAGGGTTAGGGTTAAGGTAAGGCTAACGACACAGGGTTAAGGTAAGGCTAACAACACAGGGTTAGGTTAGGGTTAAGGTTAGGGTAACAACACAGGGTTAGGGTTAAGGTAAGGCTAACAACACAGGGTTAGGGTTAAGGTAAGGCTAACACACAGGGTTAGGGTTAAGGTAAGGCTAAAAACACAGGGTTAAGTTAAGGCTAACAACACAGGGTTAGGTTAGGGTTAAGGTTAGGGTAACAACACAGGGTTAGGGTTAAGTTAAGGCTAACAACACAGGGTTAGGTTAGGGTTAAGGTTAGGGTAACAACACAGGGTTAGGGGTAAGGTAAGGCTAACGACACAGGGTTAGGGTTAAGGTAAGGCTAACAACACAGGGTTAGGGTTAAGTTAAGGCTAACAACACAGGGTTAGGTTAGGGTTAAGGTTAGGGTAACAACACAGGGTTAGGGTTAAGGTAAGGCTAACAACACAGGGTTAGGGGTAAGGTAAGGCTAACAACACAGGGTTAGGGTTAAGGTAAGGGTAACAACACAGGGTTAGGGTTAAGGCAAGGGTAACAATACAGGGTTAGGGGTAAGGTAAGGCTAACAACACAGGGTTAGGGTTAAGGTAAGGGTAACAACACAGGGTTAGGGTTAAGGTAAGGCTAACAACACAGGGTTAGGGGTAAGGTAAGGCTAACAACACAGGGTTAGGGTTAAGGTAAAGGCTAACAACACAGGGTTAGGGTTAAGGTAAGGCTAACAACACAGGGTTAGGGGTAAGGTAAGGCTGACAACACAGGGTTAGGGTTAAGGTTAGGGTAACAACACAGGGTTAGGCTTAAGGTAAGGGTAACAACACAGGGTTAAGGTAAGGGTAACAACACAGGGTTAGGGTTAAGGTTAGGGTAAAAACAAAGGGTTAGGTTAGGTTTAGACTTGGCTTTATTGATCCTTTTGGGATGACTCCCTCAAGGAAATTGAATATCCAGTAACTTACGGAAACACACATAAACTCTTAGCTATCTATAAAAAGTAAACAATAACAGTAAACAATAAACTCTTAGCTAATATTGAAAGTAGAGATAAGAATAGAAGTAAAACGGGATTCAAGTAAAATAAAATAAATGTAGAGAACTGTAGGCCTATAGAGGATAAATATAGATCAATATATGTCTGTATATGGCATTGTGTTGTCATACAGTGGATAAATAAATGACAAATGACGTTCGCAGAAATTAGCAGTTAAATTATCATTACGTTATTGCACAAAAAAATAAGAAGAGTATCCAGGAATGATTGTGGGTAGAATATTGTTATTGCACAGTGCACCACTCCTTCCCTTCTGTCCTCTTTATTCTATTTCCTCCCCCCCCCGAGTGAGGAGTTGTATAGTGTGATGGCATGAGGGACAAAGGAGTTCTTAAGTCTGTTGGTCCTAACCTTGGGAAGGAGCAGCCTTCCACTGAACAGGCTCCTCTGGTTGCTAATTACGGTGTGCAAGGGGTGGCTGGCATTATCAATAGTGTCCAGCAGTTTGTCCAGTGTCCTCCTCTCTGCCACCGTCACCAGTGGGTCCAGCTTCATGCCGACCACAGTGCCAGCCCGCCTGATCAGCTTATCCAGTCTGGAGGTGTCCCTCTTGTATATGCTGCCTCCCCAGCACACCACAGTGTAGAAGAGGACGCTGGCAACCACAGACTGGTAAAACATCCCCAGCAGTTTGCTGCAGATGTTGAAGGACCACAATCTCCTGAGGAAGTACAACCTGCTTTGTGTCTTCCCATACAGGGAGCTGGTGTGTGTTGTCCAGTCCAGTCCAGCCACACCCGAGGTACTGGTATGATTTTACAGCCTCCACCACAGCTCCCTCTAGCAGGACTGGTCGCGGTCTTGGTCTGGACCTTCAAAAGTCAATGACCTTCGTATTAGATGTGTTGAGCTGTAGCCGGTTAGTGTGGCACCAGAGAGCAAAGTCCCCCACCAGACTCCCATACTCCTCCTCTCTGTCACCCCTGATACACCCACCCAACGATGGCTGGGTCAGCGGCGTACCTCTGTATGTGACATACAAAAAGACAGGGTTAGGTTAGGGTTGAGGTAAGGCTAACAACACAGGGTTAGGTTAGGGTTAAGGTTAGGGTAACAACACAGGGTTAGGTTAGGGTTAAGGTTAGGGTTAGGGTAACAACACAGGGTTAGGTTAGGGTTGAGGTAAGGCTAACAACACAGGGTTAGGTTAGGGTTAAGGTTATGGTAACAACACAGGGTTAGGTTAGGCCTAAAAAAAAAAAAAGTTTGGTTCCTGTTGGTTGTCAGTTGAGGTCATGGGTAGGTAGGGAATTTTTTTATTTTTTTATTTATTTTTTTTCCAGCGGCAGCGAATGATAGGTAGGTTGTTTTTTATTTAAAAACGAGAAAATTCGCTCATCCTTGTACAGAATGAAGAGGTGCTGTACCAAAACGTAATTATAGTTTGCATCAAAAAAAAAAAACATAAATTCGCACATAAATTGACAGGGTCGGTCGGAAACCGGAACCAAACAATTTTTTTTTTTAGGCCTTAGGGTTAAGGTTAGGGTTAGGGTAACAACACAGGGTTAGGTTTGGGTTAGGGTTAGGGTTAGGGACCCCGACATGTCCTGGTTCACCTCGTATTAGGGGACCAATGAGGGGCTCACATGGAGCACCAATGGGCACCAGGGTTCTGAGGATGGAGATGGGGCTCTCTTAGGAGCATGTGGGCTATGGGTTCATGTGTCTGATTTGGGATCATCGGTGCATGTTTTGTAATGCAGCAGTAATATGCATAAAGCTTTGCACATTGAGGTTACGCTCTCCTGCACATTTACCTCTCTGCCTCTCGTCCAGCTGAGCCTCTTAGTCATAATGTTTCAGCGTACATACAGTTCTTTCTCTCTTCACATTCCCTCGCCCTCTGTCTCACTCTCTCCCTCTATCTCTCTCCCGTCTTCTATCCTCATATCTCCCCGTCTCACGCTCTCTTACGCAGCCAAACGCACGCGCACACACACACCCAGAGAGACACACACACACAGACACATACTCACACGCACACACACACCCAGAAACAAACACACATACACACACACACACACACACACACACATA
>NC_082398.1:14228045-14233045 GCF_031168955.1 Gadus macrocephalus | reverse complement strand
GATCCGTGCGCCGCTGGACCTCCTGGGGGCTCTGGGGGAGGAGGGAACGGGAGGAGGGGGATGCAGATGCGGGCCTGTGATGAACGCTGGACCCACCGACCTCCGCAGCTCCCCTGCTGACGGGACGGCTCAGCAGGTGACCCAGATAGCGTAGACCGGACCTCAGGCTAAGGAAACCCCAGTCCTCCGCTCCGCCCCCCCCCCCCCCCCCTTAACGAGACCTAAATGTTGTGAGGACCACAGGACTACCACAACTACCACTTAGTCCCACTACACTAGGACCCATCTCCGTGGAAATCTGACGGTGAGTTGCACGCTCTCTCCTCCGACCACCGCACTCAGCTGTTGTGATGTTGTTGTTGTTGTTGTTGTTGTTGTTGTTGTGTGTGTGTGTGTGTGTGTGTGTGTGTGTGTGTGTGTGTGTGTGTGTGTGTGTGTGTGTGTGTGTGTGTGTGTGTGTGTGTGTGTGTGTGTGTGTGTGTGTTCGTGTGTGCGTATGTGTGTGTGTGTGTGTGTGTGTGTGTGTGTGTGTGTGTGTGTGTGTGTGTGTGTGTGTGTGTGTGTGTGTGTGTGTGTGTGTGTCTGTGTGCACCCACAGACAGTGTCATTTCTTCCAGTTTTCAACTATTAATTCAAGGCAATCCAACCACTGTTCAAATAATCTCTTTTATCGATATGATTCGTAGAAGAGTGGTTGCATGCTGTGTGTCTAATGGTCTGTATCATTTGTTATGCATGGTATAGTATGGTATAGAACGGTCTGTATGGTATAGTACAGTCTGTATGGTATAGTACGGTCTGTATGGTATAGTAAAGTATGGTCTGTATGGTATAGTAAAGTATGGTCTGTATGGTATAGTATAGTATGGTCTGTATGGTATAGTATGGTCTGTATAGTATAGTATGGTCTGTATGGTATAGTATAGTATGGTCTGTATGGTATAGTATAGTATGGTCTGTATGGTATAGTATAGTATGGTCTGTATGGTATAGTATAGTACAGACTGTATGGTATAGTACGGTCTGTATAGTATAGTATAGTACAGTCTGTATGGTATAGTATAGTATGGTCTGTATGGTATAGTATGGTCTGTATAGTATAGTACAGTCTGTATGGTATAGTACAGTCTGTATGGTATAGTATAGTACAGTCTGTGTAGTATAGTACAGTCTGTATGGTATAGTATAGTATGGTCTGTATGGTATAGTATAGTACGGTCTGTATAGTATAGTACAGTCTGTATGGTATAGTATAGTATGGTCTGTATGGTATAGTATAGTACAGTCTGTATAGTATAGTACAGTCTGTATTGTATAGTATAGTATAGTATGGTCTGTATAGTATAGTACAGTCTGTATGGTATAGTACAGTCTGTATGGTATAGTATAGTACAGTCTGTATGGTATAGTATAGTATGGTCTGTATGGTATAGTATAGTACGGTCTGTATGGTATAGTATAGTATGGTCTGTATGGTATAGTATGGTCTGTATGGTATAGTATAGTACGGTCTGTATAGTATAGTATGGTCTGTATAGTATAATATGGTCTGTATGGTATAGTACAGTCTGTATGGTATAGTATAGTATGGTCTGTATGGTATAGTATGGTCTGTATAGTATAGTATGGTCTGTATAGTGTAGTACAGTCTGTATGGTATAGTACAGTCTGTATGGTATAGTATAGTACAGTCTGTGTAGTGTAGTACAGTCTGTATGGTATAGTATAGTATGGTCTGTATGGTATAGTATAGTACGGTCTGTATAGTATAGTACAGTCTGTATGGTATAGTATAGTATGGTCTGTATGGTATAGTATAGTACAGTCTGTATAGTATAGTACAGTCTGTATTGTATAGTATAGTATAGTATAGTATGGTCTGTATAGTATAGTACAGTCTGTATGGTATAGTACAGTCTGTATGGTATAGTATAGTACAGTCTGTATGGTATAGTATAGTATGGTCTGTATGGTATAGTATAGTACGGTCTGTATGGTATAGTATAGTATGGTCTGTATGGTATAGTATGGTCTGTATGGTATAGTATAGTACGGTCTGTATAGTATAGTATGGTCTGTATAGTATAATATGGTCTGTATGGTATAGTACAGTCTGTATGGTATAGTATAGTATGGTCTGTATGGTATAGTATGGTCTGTATAGTATAGTATGGTCTGTATGGTATAGTACAGTCTGTATGGCATAGTATAGTATGGTCTGTATGGTATAGTATAGTATGGTCTGTATGGTATAGTATGGTCTGTATGGTATAGTACAGTCTGTATGGTATAGTATAGTATGGTCTGTATGGTATAGTATAGTACGGTCTGTATAGTATAGTATGGTCTGTATAGTATAGTATGGTCTGTATGGTATAGTATAGTACAGTCTGTATGGTATAGTATGGTCTGTAGGTACAGTCTGTATAGTATAGTATGGTCTGTATAGTATAGTATGGTCTGTATGGTATAGTACAGTCTGTATGGTATAGTATAGTATGGTTTGTATGGTATAGTATAGTATGGTCTGTATGGTATAGTATGGTCAGTACGGTCTGTATAGTATAGTACAGTCTGTATGGTATATGACAGTCTGTATGGTATAGTATAGTATGGTCTGTATGGTATAGTACACTCTGTATGGTTTAGTGTCATTTGGTTTGGCATGGTATGGTATGTCTGTATGGTTTGGTTTGGTTTGTCTTAGTAGGGTGTAGTTGGTTGATGTGGAATGTCTGGAATAATTCGGTATGTAAAATTCATGGTTGAATGTATGCTTCATTGTGGTTTGGTGTATTATGTTGAGGGACAGGTTGGTTTGGTATGGTATGATATATTGTGCTATGTGGTGGTGTGGTGTGCTATGTGAGGGTTTGGTATGTGATGGTTTGGTATGTGATGATTTGGTATGTGATGGTTTGGTATGTGATGGTTTGGTGTGTGATGGTTTGGTGTGTGATGGTTTGGTATGTGATGGTTTGGTATGTGATGGTTTGGTATGTGATGGTTTGGTGTGTGTTTGGTGTGTGATGGTTTGGTGTGTGATGTTTTGGTGTGTGATGGTTTGGTGTGCTATGTGATGGTTTGGTATGTGATGGTGTGCTATGTGATGGTTTGGTATATGATGGTTTGGTGTGGTATGTGATGGTTTCGGTATATGATGGTTTCGGTATATGATGGTGTGGTATGTGATGATTTGGTATGTGATGTTTTGGTGTGTGATGGTTTGGTATGTGATGGTTTGGTATGTGATGGTTTGGTGTGGTGTGGTATGGTGTGGTATGTGATGGTTTGGTATGTGATGGTTTGGTATGTGATGGTTTGGTATGTGATGGTTTGGTATGTGATGGTTTGGTATGTGATGGTGTGGTATGTGATGGTTTGGTATGTGATGGTGTGGTATGTGATGGTTTGGTATGTGATGGTTTGGTGTGTGATGTTTTGGTGTGTGATGGTTTGGTGTGCTATGTGATGGTTTGGTATGTGATGGTGTGCTATGTGATGGTTTGGTATATGATGGTTTGGTGTGGTATGTGATGGTTTGGTATATGATGGTTTGGTGTGGTATGTGATGGTTTGGTATATGATGGTTTGGTATGTGATGGTTTGGTATGTGATGGTTTGGTATGTGATGGTTTTGAGTGCTATGTGATGGTTTGGTGTGGTATGGTGTGGTATGTGACGGCTTCGGGAAAGGTAGGGAATCAAAACGTCAGAAGAACCAACCCTCCAGCAGCCCTGTGTTGGAGGCTCGCTCCGTTAACAGACGGGTGCGCTGCCATATTGCACACATATTACTACATCCACTATGCCGAGCAACAATGAATAATGCACCGCCGAGAGACGGCTCGCGGTACGCAACAAGTGATCCCTCCTCCAACGTGTGAAGAGAAGTAGGCCGCCGCGTCACAGGAATAATGCATCGGGCCACAACGCATGGATGAATATTTCACCGCCCTCTGGCTCTTCCGCGCTCTGCTTGTGGTGCTAAGCTTCAGGGATAGACAGACCGGGAGAGCTCTTTGGTTTTAGGGCAAAGCTGTTCAGTACGATTTGTGGCGGAAAGAGCAGCTAAGATGTTTCCCTGGTTGTCGCGTGTTCTGTTTCCGTCTGATCTGATTGACCTGGTTGTTTTTGAAGTCATCAGACAAACGGGAACTGTGATAACTGTGACGCCCAAGGCCCGAGATGACTCCAACTGTTTAAAAGTGGATTGAGCTGTCGTCCGATGGGGCTTGAAAGGGTTTCAGACATCGCATCTCCAAGCCTATTTATGTTTATTTACAATACTGAAGCTTGCATAAAAAAATGGGTGACATTTATTTTTTCGTATGGGTGTTGGTTTTCTGTCCAAATATTTGATATACAATATATTGATGCATACATAATGGATCGGCACTTATTAAATATCTGCTAGTATTGTTTGTTTTGTGCTGATTATCAAAACATTACAGTATAGAAAATATTTTATTGTATTTATCAAAAAGGAAATGGTGCTGGGTAAATTAACGTTTGATTAAAAAATCAACAATCCCCTGATCTGTTATGTGGAGGAGAGACCAGGGTAAATTCAGTTAGTTAAATGACCATTAATGTAGCATTAACATTGCAGTTATTCATATATATATATAAATAATATACATACACCTGTGTTTAATGCTGTGGCTCTCCTGTGAAACACATGGGTCCTCTTGATCCTGCTGCCACTTTTTCTCCAGACTTCTGTTGTGTGTTAGGTTCGCCAGACTTCTGTTGTGTGTTAGGTTCTCCAGAGTTCTGTGGTGTGTTAGGTCCTCCAGACTTCTGTTCTCCAGAGTTCTGGGTGTTGTGCGTTCTATTCTCCAGAGTTCTGTTGTGTGTTATGTTCTCCAGACTTCTGTTGGGTGTTATGTTCTCCAGACTTCTGTTGGGTGTTATGTTCTCCAGAGTTCTTGGTGTTGTGTGTTATGTTCTCCAGAGTTCTGTTGTTTGTTCTGTTCTCCAGAGTTCTGGGTGTTGTG
>NC_082398.1:14220545-14223045 GCF_031168955.1 Gadus macrocephalus | reverse complement strand
GCTGAGCGTTGCGTCGGTTTTCTCGGGGCGTTGTGAGGGGAGCAGGAGACCGACGGCTGATGCTGTGGACTTCCTGAAGAGAGGTAACCGGGCGTAGGTAACCGGTCCGCAGCCTCCTGCTGCTGCAGCAGGCCGCCCTGCCCCACCCTTACCGGCGTCCATCACATGGGGCCTACCTCAAAGCACTATCAGTCGACTGAGGATCAAAGGTCAAACCTATCTTTTAAGCCTTTTTTGTTCCTCATTAACCTTAGGCTTATGACTGAACCTTCTTCTGAAGTGTTTTGTACAAAAACGTAGCCTAAATAAGCGTAACTTTATTAGTTCATCAATAACTGATGGCTTATACATGACCGATGAGTGAACAATTCTAAAATGTTACGCCTAATTCAGCGTTTTGGACGAAGGCTAAATGAATGTGATGTGATGAACCACAGGCTGATGGGGGAGCTGAGCAGACGTTGTGCTCCGCTTGCGTTGGAGCCAGCAGGGTGCGAGGTACCAGGGGGGACGCGTTCAATATCACCCAGGGGGCTCTTCCCCACGCCGTCCTCCTTGAATCATACCAACATCCCCGCCAGAGGCACTACCCCGGTCCTAATTATACCAATCTACCCCCCACCCTGCCCACAGGAAGGCACTTAATTAGGCTGTTTATGTGTGTGTGTGTGTGTGTGTGTGTGTGTGTTTGTCTGTGTATGTGTCTGCGTTTGAGCGTGCGTGCATGCGTGTCTGTGTGCGTGCATTCCTGCGTGGGTGTACGTGCCTGCTGCTGTTACTTGTGAGTCAGTGGAGGAGAGCGGTGTGGCACACTGGAGGAGAAACAGAACGTACTAAATAAGTCCTCCATGACTCCTCCGCCTCAGAGTCGAGGGTTCTATGCATTGAATGAAATTATAGATCATATTTATTAAATCCCAAAATGTCAGAACCGTAGTGTGCGTGTCTGAAAAAGACCTGATCAACTTTATGAATAGGGTAAAAACTAAAGCACAGACATTTCAGAGGTAATGCTTAGTTATAGTACTTGATTGTGTATAATCTTTTCCTAGCTATCTTTGTTGTGTACGGGGAATGGGTAAACCTAGTGGTTGTTGTTGCTTGGCACTTTCTATGAACATCCTCACTGTACCGACAGTGATATGTTGTTGTTTATCTTCCTTCTGACAAATGTGCTTGTTGTAATTCGCCTAATGCCCTCGATGTAAATATTGTAGAGTTATTGGGGACACGACGTACGGGGGGACCGCTAACCTCCCAGTTCAAACGCCACCTGCAGCCTATCACTCCCCCTGTGTCCTGGCGGCCTAGCTAGATTGTTCCGGGCTATTGTGGGCTCGTTGTGGGTACGACGAAAAGAAAAGTTAGAGTTAACTTGCTAGATTGTTCCGGGCTATTGTGGGCTCGTTGTGGGTACGACGAAAAGAAAAGTTAGAGTTAACTTGTAGAGTTAAAGTACCTCAGGTATTCAACAGTATGTTTCAAAGGGATCTTCACACGATAACACACACACACACACACACACACACACACACACACACACACACACACACACACACACACACACACACACACACACACACACACACACACACACACACACACACACACACACACACACACACACACACACACATACATACACACATAGACACACAGACAGTCATACTCACACACACAGATACATACAATCACACACACACACACACACACACACACACACACACACACACACACACACACACACACACACACACACACACACACACGTACACACTCATGCACACACAATTACACAATTATACACACACAGATACACACGCACACACACACACACACACACACACACACACTCACACACACACACACACACACACACACACACACACACACACACACACACACACACACACACACACACACACACACACACTCACACACACACACACACACACACACACACACACACACTCACACACACACACAGTAACCACTGTAACTAACCACACTAACCCTAGTGCCAGCCTTCAGTCCTCCTCCAGCCACCATGAGAGGAAATGTCCTGGAGGCGCTGTGGACCTGTGTGACAGACTGGGAGCACTGGGAGGACTGGAGGACAGGGAGGACTGGAGCACTGGGAGCACTGGGAGGACTGGGAGGACTGGGAGTACTGGGAGCACTGGGAGGACTGGGAGGACTGGGAGCACTGGGAGCACTGGGAGGACTGGGAGCATTGACGTGTGGGTGAATCACTTTATTTCAGCGTGGGGGGGCTGCTGTCGCTACACTATGAATAGCCCATGTTCCTGTGGGGGTGCTGCGGCACAAATACGCACATTCACATTCAGAGCCACAAAGGCACAAAGCAGTCGGGAAATCGCTGGTGACATGCAACGATCGCTGTGGGAGGTGGATGAGGCAAACAGGGCACTGGAACGACACATAGGGTAACTAATGAAACATAAGGGTAACTAATGAGGGTAACTAATGAAACATAAGG
>NC_082398.1:14185545-14218045 GCF_031168955.1 Gadus macrocephalus | reverse complement strand
GGCGAGGCCATTTGAGGCAACCACACAGTCCATCCACCACGCGTCTTTTTGTGAGGAGTTTCAGATCGTTTTTAGGTCTTTTTTTTTAATCCTGAGGTAATAATATAATTTCCCCGAGGCTACAAGCCTTTTTTGTTTGGGAAACTTGTAAAATGTATAATCGATATAACTTTGTGCTTTGACTGGACATATTACGGGGGATCAGTGAATATAACACAAACAGACACAACATACACCGCACGTAGCAGAATACACAACAACGACAACACTCATAAGAAGGCTTTAAAGACAGTATGAAATATCCAAAAGGTCAGTAAACCCACAATGGGTCTGGGTGGACTGATGCTGGTGGAAATACAGTCTGACATGTTTGGAGGGGTGGACCTGTGTGTGTGTGTGTGTGTGTGTGTGTGTGTGTGTGTGTGTGTGTGTGTGTGTGTGTGTGTGTGTGTGTGTGTGTGTGTGTGTGTGTGTGTGTGTGTGTGTGTGTGTGTGTGTGTGTGTGTGTGTGTGTGTGTGTGTGTGTGTGTGTGTGTGTGTGTGTGTGTGTGTGTGTGTGTGTGTGTGTGTGTGTGTGTGTGTGTGTGTGTGTGTGTGTGTGTGTGCGTGCTGCGTGCGTGTGTGTGTGTGCTTGTAAGTGTCTATGTGTGTGTGTGTGTACAAGCTAATTTCTTATTTTAAACTACAGTAATTGTCATTGTTAGGAGGTTCTCATTTCAAGAACAAAAGTTATCACATGTTGTAACCACCTTGAAAAAACATAGTAGCACACATAATTATCTTTAATGCCCTATTATCCAGGAGCTGCCTCATAAATATTTATGTTACCGATATTTCATCTTGAAATCAAAGTGTTTTTTATTGAACTCATAACACATTACTTTAATTCAACAAATGTATTAATCTTATTAAAGCTTTGCCTCCCCACAACTCCACCCCCCTCCCCCTGGTTCAAAGCTGCATTAAGACACAAACACATACCGCTCTGATTGGTGAAATGACAAAAAGCCCTCTGCTGCTGATTGGCTGGCTGTAGTAATTACGGTGAGGTCACAGCTCACAGAGAACACAAGGAGAGGCTCCACGGAGGCCCGGGCGGAAGTAATTGGAAAATGGAGATTAGGAGCCTGTTACATTCTGAGGAAGTGAGCGCTGGTGACCTGTTACTGGAACTTATTGTATTGACATTGCCTCTCGCTGTAAACAAATGCAGAAACTTGTGAAGTTCAAGTTGCCTACTAATCGGCTCTGGTAAATGGATCTGATTCTTTCAGATGGTAGGCTACTTGTGTTTCCTCCCCATACTGGAGGCTCAGTCAGCACATATCTAACTAGGTTAGTACTTTTCAGCATTGTCTCAGATTTGTCATGGCAACAACATTGGGATATTTGCAAATGAATACATCTCTTTATAAAGATGCACACCCCCAATTCACTGCGGACCAAAAACAGTCCATCAGTAAACCTGTTTCATTCAAGAGTCACAGTCTGATGTGATATATATCTCTACATGTATATCACATCTGATGTTAATCCAGAACCCAGGCGAGCATCCCTTTATTGGCCCAAGAAGAGGTGAGGAGTACGCCTCCACCTCCTCAAAACCCCTGAAAGCAAAAGTCATGTTCTCAATAAGTCAGGATAAGTAACTCAGTTATTTTGTGTAAATGTTAGAGAGAGATTATATATATATACTGATTTACACTCATTTCAGGAGAGTTTTGATTTGGATGATTTTTTATATGAAGATTGTAGGGGGAGACCAAGGGAAATGTCCCCCGGTCCCTAGCGGACCCCACACCCAAAGATAATGACACTGCCTGGGATATGGGCTGGGAGGAACCAAGCAGGTGCATCTCTGAACTCTGGTGGAATCCCAATCTGCCAGATTAACAGCACTGTGTTTATGTCCTCCGCAGGCACACCTCACACATCAAATCCCTGGCCGTCAAACAAACAACAGCATCTGGCCGCCGAGGACAGCAGAGAGGGAGAAGGGGGGAGAGAGAGTGGAGGGAGAGGAGTCTCTGAGGGCCAGGCGGCAGATGGTGACGCTGCAGCGACACTTCTCCAGGTACGGGTACACAACGACTCTAACATCACCTACAACAGCCCCGCATTAACACACAACACCAGCCACCCCTATTAACACACAACAACAACCACCCCTATTAACACACAACACCAACCACCCCTATTAACACACAACACCAACCACCCCTATTAACACACAACACCAACCACCCCTATTAACACACAACAACAACCACCCCTATTAACACACAACACCAACCACCCCTATTAACACACAACACCAACCACCCCTATTAACACACAACAACAACCACCCCTATTAACACACAACACCAACCACCCCTATTAACACACAACAACAACCACCCCTATTAACACACAACACCAACCACCCCTATTAACACACAACACCAACCACCCCTATTAACACACAACACCAACCACCCCTATTAACACACAACAACAACCACCCCTATTAACACACAACACCAACCACCCCTATTAACACACAACAACAACCACCCCTATTAACACACAACAACAACCACCCCTATTAACACACAACAACAACCACCCCTATTAACACACAACACCAACCACCCCTATTAACACACAACACCAACCACCCCTATTAACACACAACACCAACCACCCCTATTAACACACAACACCAACCACCCCTATTAACACACAACACCAACCACCCCTATTAACACACAACACCAACCACCCCTATTAACACACAACAACAACCACCCCTATTAACACACAACACCAACCACCCCTATTAACACACAACACCAACCACCCCTATTAACACACAACACCAACCACCCCTATTAACACACAACACCAACCACCCCTATTAACACACAACACCAACCACCCCGCATTAACGCTACCAGAAGCATGCAGACCTTGCGGTCTGCCCCAACTGAATCAACACCAACCACCAAAACCCCAGCAACACCACCACATCAACGTCACATAGAGGAACAACATCGACTGTACCTTCCCCAACACATTAACACTAACATTCCAACACGGCGATCACCAAGATATAACCCCACAGCATCAACACCCAATCGACATGACAACACTTACAACAGCACAATACCACACACAGCATATGATTTCATCTGTCAAAACACGATACAACACTAAGATGCCAGAAGTGTAATTCTGGTTAGTGTAAACAACATAACCTTGGTTTCAAAACCAAAGCTGAAGGTCCTTAACCTAGAGACACACAATTCTCACAATAAAATCAATATGCTTGAGGTTCTTCCTCTCATAAAAATAATAGTTGAAATTGAAATACAAGGTAGTGCATCTCTTCCCCTTGCTGACGGTCTTCTGCTCATGTGATGACCCTGCATCACTATTCCCAGACTCCCGTCTGCCCCCCCCCCCCCCCCCCCACACTCCCACCATCACCACGCCTGCTCACCGGGCTGTGGGATTGAATCAAACCAGTCATTTGTGTCTGTTAACGGATTCGCATCATCGCGCACAAGATATCAGAGACACCCTGCGGAACAGTTAGGAGAATTTAAAGTGAGCCCCCCCTCTCTCCACGTCTCTAAAGTTAGAGCGAGTGGAGGATGAAGACCCTAATGGAACGCACTCTGTTTAAAGGCTGGTCCTCCAGCAACCATTACTCTGTTTCGATCCAGACTTTCTCCGGTCTAATTGTGCCCTGATTAAATGCGTTTCAACAACGACAAACCATTGATGCTCACGTCTTCCTGCAGTTGTGAATGGAGACTGTATTTTTGTAAAACGGATATGCAGTGATTGTAATCAGTGGCAGTCGAGACGCTATGCTAGTTTAACTACATTATAACAAGTAGATGTGCAGAGCATCAATAAAAAGCCATTTGTAGTGAGGTTAATTAGCCACGAGATGTGGAGCTAGTCTGCTGAAAAACCAGCGAAGAAGAAAGAAATGAAATGTGTAGAGAGGTGAGATATGGCCACTCTTTTCATTAACCCCTCTGCTGAAATACAGATAATATCCTAATGGTGAGGGCTTGTGAGAGAGCGATGGCTCCAAGTGAACCATAAGACACTGAACAGGACAACTGGTTTATACCTTATGACCGAACCGCCATAAGACACTGAACAGGGCAGTACAGCGCTGGTATGAACCAGCGCTGCACAGGAGGGCCAGGAGGGGGGTCTATGGAGGGGCTGTGAACCGCTCAGGGGTCTCATCTGTCCTACTTTATAGATCCTACAACAAAAAAACACACTGTAATCTGAATAAAACATGATTACCTTGGCACGGGTGCACTCTCTAGATAAGTAAATCAGATTTTTTTAACAGAAGTGTGACCGATGGAGCGTGGGGGTGATGAATGCTAATGATTAGTTCTTCCTCCTCTCAGCCTTCGCTGCGGGGTGAGGGAATGTCTTCCTCTGGTCTTTCTATCGATCGTGTCCATTCCCATCTGCCTCTGACAGCGCGCCGGGGACAGATGATTCATAGCGGTTATCAACAACGCCTCTGAGCTAGCCCATCAAACGTTATTGGCTAAATTGGCTCGAGCCTTAGTACACATTTCACATCACCACACGAACTCTCTCTTGTTCTACAGTACTGTGTTCAGACAAGCTGCTTTAATGAGGGTTGGAAAAAAGGCTTTTTACTTCCCCACATTTTCATGGTGGGGATGTGAAGGGAGACAGACGAGGGCTGAAACGTTACAAAGTGAAGGTCGTTTAAAATGACAGAACTTTCAAAACGAAAGTGAAATCCTTTTGGAACACAACCTGGTTCAGCTCAGCACACAGGTTTGGCCCAGCAGCAGAGTTACGGAGGAGAGCTGAGCGGCAGGATCGTCTTTTGATTTGAAAGGACACGGGTGTGAGTGTGCTGGGCTCGGACTGATGGATGGAGGCGTGTACACACATTGTGAGATCATTGTGCGTGATTTGTTTTAACGAGCGGCAGCGTGCGGGGGGATGGGTGGGCGTCGGGCCGGCAGCCATTGGCGACCGGAGGCATCAGAAGCGGCCGCCCTTTTCTGACATCCTTAAGTGTGAATGTGGGCGTAATGGCCGATGCTCTTGCTCTGGGACGCCGAGAAGCGCCTCAACGGGGGAGATGCGGGGGCTGCTCGCCTCGCTTTATCTCACCGCCGCGACCAGGGGCGGCGCGTCTTCTCCTGTTCGATCGGGGAACATCTTGACGCGGCGGAGGCCTTTCGTGGTCGCCCCTCAGGGGGTCTGTAACCATCCGTCCACCCCCACAGCTCCGGGTCCGACCTGACACAGACCCTCTCAGCACACAGCGGCCCGCCGGCTGAGCACTAACAAACGCCCCCCGTAGAGGAGGGCAAGGAGCCCAGGGCCCCACGGGGGGCCCGCGTGCAAGGCGGATGAAGGGCTGACCCATGGCTCCTGTCGCACGCCGCCCCGGAACTATTGTCTCTGGGGGAGGAGGTGTTTCCTCTCTGCCATGGTGCGCCATCTATTGATGCGCAGTGGGGCTGTGAAGAGCGCAGGGCCAGCTTTGATAAGAGCCCTCCTCAAATGTCACCCAGCCAGAGCCCGTGAACTCCTTTTGTCGAAGGAGGCGCGGCGCCTGTGCTCCTTTGTTCGGGGGGGTCGCAGACCACAAAGAGGACGAGGGCACGAGTCGCCAGACACACACACACACACACACACGCACACACACACACACACACACACACACACACACACACACACACACACACACACACACACACACACACACACACACACACACACACACACACACACACACACACACACACACACAGCAAGGGATGTTTCTGGGAAGTAAAGACAGGAGAGCAAAGAAGCTGTGGTTGTACTTGTTTTTTGTGCCGGCACTTGACTCCTACCACACAGACATCCATTCACTGGGTGTGTGTGTGTGGGGGTGTGGGGGTGTAGTGGTTATTGTGTGTGCGTGTGCGTGTGTGTGTGTGTGTGTGTGTGCGCTTGTGTATGTGTTGTCACGTACACCTGAGTGGGTCTCACTAATTAATACTTTAATACCACCTCATTGGTTCTCATAAAGCGAGCTGATGCCTCGGAGCAGGCGCCTGCATGCATTAGAGATGTGTTGCTGGGCTGCAGGACGCGTGTTCCAGTCTTGCTTCAGAAGCCAGCAGTCATAACTAGACACATTTGTTTACTAAACTAAAATATGGAAACTTGGTTTCCTCGATTGGAAAACAGAGTCAGACATTTCTGGTGAAGCATTTGTTCTGTATTGTGTTTCTCCAATTTATTTTTTCCCCAACCTTTGTAATTTTTCCATTTCAAATTGCTAAATATATTATTTATCTAGATAGATATGTGTACTAATACATTCATTTCTAAGTTATAAGTAAAACCTTGTTTTTAGTCTCCCTAGTCTCGGCACTATGTCGTGCCGCTCGCCATTCAGTCATCGATGACTCGTTAACTAATAGAGAGCGCGGCCAATGAGATGATGGAGACTCATCCCTGAGGCATGTCAGACCCGGGGAGCGCAGCGGCCTGGCCTCTGCCCCCAGATATCATCACTAACCCTAGACATCGTCACTAACCCTAGACATCGTCACTAACCCTAGACATCGTCACTAACCCCAGACATCGTCACTAACCCTAGACATCGTCACTAACCCGACATCGTCACTAACCCTAGACATCGTCACTAACCCTAGACATCGTCACTAACCCTAGACATCGTCACTAACCCCAGACATCGTCACTCCCCCAGACATCGTCACTCCCCCCAGACATCGTCACTAACCCCAGACATCGTCACTAACCCTAGACATCGTCACTAACCCCAGACATCGTCACTAACCCTAGACATCGTCACTAACCCCAGACATCGTCACTAACCCCAGACATCGTCACTAACCCCAGACATCGTCACTAACCCCAGACATCGTCACTAACCCCAGACATCGTCACTAACCCCAGACATCGTCACTAACCCCAGACATCGTCAATAACCGCAGACATCGTCACTCCCCCCAGACATCGTCACTAACCCCAGACATCTTCACTCCCCCAGATATCATCACTAACCCCAGTCATCATCACTAATCCCAGACATCATCACTCCCCCAGACATCGTCACTAACCCCAGACATCATCACTAACCCCAGACATGGCCTCCCCTTTCAGCCTCAGTCATGGGGCATTGACAGCCGGCTCCAGCCTGGTCTCAAGTGAAAGTTTCCCTTTGTTTGCCACGCACAGACACACACGCCTATACACACACGCACAGACACGCATGCACACATGCACGCACACACACAAACGGCCTGCCTCCTCCCTCGCTCCTTATTTGTTTTCCTAAGCACTCACATTGGACCCAGAGACCCACTTCTCTACTGACACAGACACACACAGACGCACAGACGCACAGACACACACACACACACACACACACACACACACACACACACACACACACACACACACACACACACACACACACACACACACACACACACACACACACAGACAGACGCACACACAGATATGCATGCAGGGTAATCAGGCCTATGGGAACAGAGGTCCCAGCAGGCCCCTGGGAGCAGACCACAGGGACCACAGGGGTAGGGTGAGGTCCCAGACTGAAGCTCAATGACTGAAGAGGACCCAGGGACCACAGGGGGGGAAGCTTTCTGGATGCACGTGATGATGAGGAGGAGTGAGGTGTGAACTCCGGTTATGAGGAGACCATGGATCGCTGTGTGTGAGCAGCAACTGAGGACACGCTGGTGAACTCTACTGGTGACTACTGGCCAAGGTGTGTTGATGTCCTGGCTTCTACCTGATCTTATACTGGTGACTACTGGCCAAGGTGTGTTGATATGGCTTCTACCTGATCTTATACTGGTGTACCTCTCACCTTACAGTAAGATTTAACCGCCACTTACCTTAAACCTTATATTGAACCTATATCTCCATGTAGCCATCTGTAACCTTATAGCGAAAGGTACCCAACTCCAACCTTATATTTAAACCAAACTGCTTGTATCCATCTTAATTTAAAAACATCCAACCGTATAACTGAACCACCTCTTGATGTGCTAGGGCCAGGCTGGACACTAACTGCATGACAATAAAGAATAAATTACCATAACATTGCATCTAATCTAATCTGAGCGTATGCCTTAATTTAACCATTTTAACCATCTCCCACCATTACATAAACTCAGCTATCTCTCACCTAAGACCTAAAGTAAACCATCTCTAACCTCATACCTATAAAACATTAAACCTAAACTAAACCATATCTAACCTAAAAGCTAACGTAAAGGATGTTGTGTGTTAGAACACTGTTTATGCAGCATGACTATTTGGTTTCTATGTTAGATTAAAATATTTAAATACACTCTATTTTAAAGAAATATAACGATAAAACAGACATAATCTGTGTTTGTGAAGGGATTTTGGATTAAAGAAATACGAATAGGTGCATTGAAGTGATGTATGGGAAAGCAATGATGAGGATGAAGAAGTAATGAGGATGATGAGGATGAGGACCAGGGTGTAGACACTAACCCTCGTTGTTATACAGTCTGCTGATGCTGATGTAACCCATGGGTGAAAACAACAAATCAGAGAAATACATCTTGAGTGCAGAGATGGTATGTTGACGTATAGCTGCTTGTTGGATAGCTATTTGTTGTGATTGTAATTGGGTGCAATTTGTCTGTTTCACAAACACTCTCTCTGACACAAACACACACACACACACACACACACACACACACACACACACACACACACACACACACACACACACACACACACACACACACACACACACACACACACACACACACGCACACAAACACGTGCCTGCGCACACACTCAATATTCCCCATTTTCAATTTGCAACATGGGTCCCTTATCTCGGCCACGCTGCTCCACTATGCTAGTGGCTAGCGCGCTGGGCCCCACTCTTCCACCCGTGGCGACTCCGTTTAGCCTTTAGAAATGCTCAGCATTGACTGTGGTGATAAGTTCACGTTTAGTTGAGTCCACATGACATGACATCATTCCCCGGGTGTGCCTACTGGGTCAAAACAACATCCCAGTCATTGGTCACGGGCTAACCGCTAGGCTACATCCCGCATCATGCCCACATGACATCTGGAATGACAGGGCCATATATATCTCAGTGGTTTCTACGTTGTGCGCAGCGGGGTCAGCCAGTGTTCAAGCGGCCACACCATGCAGCAAGTCATTAAAAAATACGCTAGGAACAAAATGAAAACAAGCATGATAACAAGTCGAAAGTGTTTTAGCGCAAGGCACTCAAACCGATATTCCTGCACCGTGACACCCGTGCTGGAGGTCCTGCAAAATCATCTGAGCATTATTCATCTGAGTCAGCTCTGAATATGATCATTAGGAAGTTAAATGACGGATCAAAGGGCACAATAGATGCTGAATGTGTTGGTAGTTAGTCATGATGTGAAATTATATTGCTGTTTTAATGTTTTATACAAGGTCTGATATCATCGCCCTTAGAAATTTGACTAATTTGTTTATATTCTCATCCATTATGGCTAACAGTGTTTGTGAAAATCTGATTTTTTTTGGTATATCCAACAATCTTTTAAAATGCTTGTGAAAAATCATTCCAGCTCAACTATCCATGAATCAAAAGAATTCCATCTGGCAGGTGTTTAGATAAGCTTACCCCGCGTGAATCATCGCACGAATCACACATTACACTTCAAGGACCAGCCGTCTGGTGGACGTGTTTAGGGGATGGTGTTGAATATATCTAGATCAACAAGACGGCATCGACGGAGCACATGAAGTGAAATGATGCCAAGGCCGGCTCAATGTTAGACTTAATATCTATAGGGCCGTTTTAATACCCTCCCTTCATTACTCATCCCTCCGTCCTAACTCTCAACGTGTCCCTCCCCCCTCCTACTCCCAGCGCACAGCAGCAGCTCCATAAAGTTCTCCCTCCCTCCCTCCCTCCCTCCCTCCCTCCCTCCCTCCCTCCCTCCAACCCTCCTTCCCCTCTCCCTCCCTGTCTGGCCCCATCAGCCAGACACAAGCTCTCGGCTGCTTTTGTTGCCGCCGGTTTCCCTATGTTTGGCCGTATTGAGCTGCCCTTATCAGCCCTTCTTCCCCGTACGCCTCCAAAAATGTCTGCTTTGACCACAAAATAAGAAATGCCTCGCTTCCCATTGTGCAATTATCCTTTCTCTTTTATTTATTTCTTTATTTCTCCTCTGCCCGCTCCCGTCTCACACTGCCAAACATTTCAGCACCTGGCACCGTGGCCCCCGGGTTATCTCTCCCGCCTGCAGAGAGCCAGGGCCGGCTCGACACCTGCGCCTCAGAGAGAGACCAATGCTGGGCCCCCCCGCCCACGGGCCTGGAGGCAGGAGCAGAGGGGGAGGGAGGGGGAGGGAGGGGGAGGGGGAGGGGGAGGGAGGGGGAGACATGGCATTATATCATAGGATCCGACTAGCATAGAGCTTTACAGGATTTCCCTACATGCTCCACAGCTCCAGATGAGCCACCTCTCTCCTGCTCCCAGGAGGAACCAGCAGCCCGCCGTGCTGTCTGGCTCTCAGAGCTGGAGCCCCGCTCCCTGTGCAGCGCCAGGAATAGCAGAGGAACACAGGATCACTTTGGGATTGGCCCATTAAAACCTCCAGCACCGCCCCCACCACCACCACCACCAACCGGTCCAACTAACGCCAGAGCCACCAGCAGAACCACCACCACCTCAACCTCAACCACCACCACCACCACCACCACCACCACCACCACCACCACCACCACCACCACTACCACCACCACCACCAACCGGTCCAACTAACGCCAGAGCCACCAGCAGAACCACCACCACCTCAACCTCAACCACCACCACCACCACCATCACCACCTCCACCTCCACCTCAACCAGCACCAGCACCACCACCACCACCTCAACCTCAACCACCACCACCAGCACCACCACCACCACCACCACCACCACCACCACCACCTCAACCTCAACCTCAACCACCACCACCACCACCACCTCAACCTCAACCACCACCACCACCACCTCCACCTCAACCACCACCATCACCACCACCACCACCACCACCACCACCATCACCACCACCACCACCACCACCACCACCACCACCACCACAACCTCAACCACCACCATCACCACCACCATTACCAGCACCACCACCACCACCACCACCACCATCACCACCACCTCAACCACCACCACCACCACCACCATCACCACCACCACCACCACCACCTCAACCTCAACCACCTCAACCTCAACCACCACCATCACCACCACCACCGTCACCACCATCACCACCACCTCAACCTCAACCACCACCACCTCAACCTCAACCACCACCACCACCACCACCATCACCACCACCTCAACCTCAACCACCACCACCACCACCACCACCACCTCCACCTCAACCACCACCACCACCACCACCACCTCAACCTCAACCACCACCACCACCCAACCACCACCACCATCACCACCATCACCACCACCACTACCGATGATCAGTGGACTGGATCGATCGTGTGAACAGCAGAACCTTATCTTACCTCAATGCCTGAGCCATGAGCTGTCTCGTCATTGTTTCTACTCGTTCTTCCTCTACTTCTTCTTAGCGGGCCTCAGACTTGACGGTCTCCTCTCTATATGTTTCATAGCCTTGCCGTTGCGAGGTATCTTGCCTCGCTAGCCCTCCCTTCTTCCCTGTTCCTCTTATTGTTTGGGTATATCAACTCCTTCACAAAATACAAAGCTGTAAACCTTCTATAGTCTATATGCAGTATATGTCTATTTGTTATATATCTCGGGCCAGGCCTGACATCCCGTTTGATGCCCTTGTAATTGCTTCGCTTCACATAGCGAGAGCTGCTGGGGCTATTATTACACAGACAAGCACCTTGTAGGGAGAGCACATTCTGTCTGTGGGGTTGCCGGCTCCATTCTCTGCGTCGATCTCTGTCCTTCAAGTGTCATTGAGCAACAGACGTAATGTAGCCCGGCGCAATCGCATGCAGGCTCCACACACCCCAAACTGATTGCTGTGGGTGTGTTTGCGTGTGTGCATGTGTGTGTGTGTGTTAACGTAAAGAATATCATGGAAATGTCTGGATAAGGCTTGCAACGGCTTTGAGAATACCACCGCCTCCGGTGTCAGCTTTTATTACTCTGCTCTCGAAAGTCAACCGCTTTGCAGCACTCGATGAGCTTTGCAATCATACCGATTCTATCCCATGGATCAGTCTATTTGGGACGGTTACCATGGTAGTCCACGCAATGGTGCACGCCACCGGGAGGGCCGAGGTCCACGTGTGGTGGAAGGTAATGTCTGGCACTGGAAACACAGAGGGATCGTGTTTGGTTTTGATTCCTTCATTGCCTCGGCTCTTGTCCGAGGGTATTATAGCAAGGCTAGGCACAATGAAAAACATCCAGATCAGTATTGGAGCCGCCGGGAGCTGGTGTTACACGTCAGCTCCTCCAAATTAAAAGTCCTTCAAAGGGACAATAAAGCTTGACATTTGTGATGATGGTGTACTTCTTCCTGAGGGGGGGAGGTGGTGTTGTAGTAATCAAGTGCGCTGCGTTTCAAAGCCAAGTACTCGGACTCTTTCACACACTCTCCAACCAAATCCCGACGGGGGTCACACCGTCTAGGTGTGACCCCGGTTCCCCAAGGGGTCCATGAAGGGTTCTAATCTGACTCTGATCCACAGCATGGAGGAGGCGGTGAGGACGCTGTTGCAGAACCCGGACTCGCTAGAAGGCCCTAAAGTGGACCCGCTGGACCTCATGAAGGCATATAAGGTTGGTACCCCCCCCCGGTGGACGCCTTGTAGAGGAGGAGGAGCGAGGGCCGCTTACCCTTCAGCCTCACGCTCTCTGAGTGGCAGGCTGATTATTATTCACCGGGTTTGAAGAAGAAGAGGGGCTCTTTTAGTTTATGTAGATGAACAGAGCACTGTTCAACCATTCGACTATTCAAGTCCTTTATTTCCTTTTGACTGCACTGTCCTTCATGTTACGGCGCAGTAACAAAGACTTTTGATTGACTCCGAGTTGCATGGCATTTCAGGAATATTTCTGCAAATCTCCACCGATTGCTTAAACTTTCAATGGACATTTTTGAACTGCTTTAGCTAAGTTTGCCATAACCTAAAGTAGGTTTTTAAGGTGAAGTGAAGTGGTGTAGTTTTATAATGTAAAGTGGAGCCACTGGATGAAAAAGCTACTGTATAGACTAATGTCGTTGCTAGGAGGATATACTTTAAGAACCAATGGGATACAATTAAAGTTAATTAGCAAGGGCAGTGCGAGTAGACACCCTCGCTGGTACAGACCTTCAAACACGCACGCACACACACGCACGCACACACACACACACACACACACACACACACACACACACACACACACACACACACACACACACACACACACACACACACACACACACACACACACACACACACACACACACACACACACACACTCACACACATCACCTATTATCAAATGCAATTCAAAAACAACCAATGAACCACATAACAAATGGAAATAACCCCATTATCCATAATACATTCTAATTAGTTGTGGGCTTCTTGTAATGAGCTGTTATCAATTTCAGCAGCTTTTCTTATGCTTTTGTCTCCCGTACCCTCTTCTTTCACAATTCTGACACTGCTATTACAATTAATCTCAGGTATCTTCGAACCATTGAAGTGTCTTTAGAGATATTTTTACACTCTATCTGGATCATTCAATTGCATCTATAACATTCTAAATGTAAACATAATATAATGTTGTAAAGTATCGTAGAATATTCTAAATAGAACATACTAAATGTTCTAGATCAGAATGCTATTATATATATATATATATATTGTTCTTAAATGTTATTTTTAAAGGTTGTGGGCAGTTTTATAAGACCCCAGGTTATTTTCTAAGTCGAAAAATGAATCAGCCATGATTTCTTTTCTCCTCCTCCTCTCACAGTGCTCAGGCACGCTCCAAAACCAGGCAGTTGGTGAGCTGTTCACATCCATTATACTTCCAACGAGCGTTTAGCGGCTCTATCTTTGTTTTTTTCCCACACACTGATGCACATCCCAACTGCCCTGGCTCTTCTCCCATAGTGCCCACAAACAAACAAATCCACTAGTCTGTATTTTGTGTTGACACACCACTGAAAAGCCCACAGACTTTAGGACTGAGGCCTGTACTCACACTTCTGAGGAAAGATAGTTGCGTTCTATAGTTGTGTTCTAATTCTGACGGGCAGAGCAACATTTAAAGTCGCGAGGCACAGCGTAGATGTGCCTCTCCATGCATATTAATGGATGTAGAAAGACTCTCAATTGCAACCATTTACGTTTACATTTAGGGCGTTAGGCAGACGATTTCTTTCAACTGAGCCGACTCCTTACCACGAGTGGGTTGAAGCCACAAGGAACCCAAAGTCACATCCAGAATTCCCCACAGCGCTCGTGACCAAGACATTTAACATTCAAGCATTCCTACTCCCCTCCTGAGCATGCGTAGTGTCGCATTGACACAGTATGGCTGCATTCCAATCAGCTGAACCACTCCCCCTCCGGCACTTACCCTCACAGCTTGTGGACATATTGCTCTGCCCTCAGAATTCAGAATGATCAGAATGCCTAAAACTATTAAAAATCGCTCAGCATTCTCACTGTGGGAATATTTGTGTAAACATATGGACTTTTCTGTTTGTGGCCACGCCAGGGCAGTTTCTATGAACTCACTTGTGTTGGACAAACCAAGATCCATCTATGGGAGCTGCAGAACCCTCGTTGGGACTATGATGGATGTCGGCAGCCCACCAACTGCCCAATTGAACCTCGCCTCTTCACCAATGATAGAAACTTTAGTTATTATAGCCTCAACGCCAACTATAGCAACTATAGCAGCTATTGCCTCAAACTAACTATAGTAACTAGAGCAACTATAGCCTCAAACCAACTTTAGTAACTATATCAACTCTAGCCTCAAACCCTATCTACAGTAACTATAGCAACTAAAGCCTCAAATCCCAACTATAGTAACTATAGCAACTAAAGCCTCAAATCCCAACTATAGTAACTATAGCAACCATAGCTTCAAACCCCAACTATACTAACAATAGCAACTAAAGCCTCAAACCCCAACTATAGTAACTATAGCAACTATAGCCTCCAACCCAAACTTTATTAACTAAAGCAACTACAGCCTTAAACTTACTATAGTAACTATAGCAACTATAGTAACCATAGCAACGATAGCCTCAAACCAACTATAGCCTCAAACCCCAACTATAGTAACTATAGTAACTATAGCCTCCAACCAACTATAGTAACTATAGTAACTATAGCAACTATGGCCTCAAACCAACTATAGTAACTCCAGCCTCACCCCAGCTATATCTATCACCACTGGCTCCTGCCGCCCTGTAGTGGAGGCGCTGCCAGCCCTCTCTGACCCCCCGCCCTCTCTGACCCCCCGCCCTTGGCCCCCCAGGACAAGCTCCTGGAGGAGATGTGGAAGCAGCAGGACAGTCTGGAAGCCCCCCCCGCCCCGGCCCACCGGCCCGCCCCACCGCAGCCGGCCAGCGGGGTGCCGGAGGAGGAGAAGGAGCCTAATGACAGCAGACCCCTGGTGGAGAGGCTCCGAGCTCTGGAGGTAATGATCCACACACAAACACAGAGAGAGGCACACGCACACACACACACAGAGAGGCACACACACACACACACACACACACAGAGAGGCACACACACACACACACACACACACACACACACACACACACACACACACACACACACACACACAGAGGCACACACACACACACACACACACACACACACACACACACACACACACACACACACACACACAGACACACAGAGGCACACGCACACACAGACACACAGAGGCACACGCACACACACACACACACACACACACACACGCACACACACACACACACACACACACACACACACACACACACACACACACACACACGCGCGCGCGCAAACATATACAAACACATCAGTCTTCTCTTCTATCCCCCTCCTCATGCTCTGTTGGACAAAATGGCTCACTTTAGGATAGACAGACAGGCCGACAGACAGACAGGCAGACAGACAGACAGACAGACAGACAGACAGACAGACAGACAGACAGACAGACAGACAGACAGACAGACAGACAGACAGACAGACAGACAGGCCGACAGACATACAGACAGACAGGCATCGGGGAAGACAGACAGACAGGCCGACAGACAGACAGGCCGACAGACAGGCCGACAGACAGACAGGCCGACAGACAGACAGGCCGACAGACAGGCCGACAGACAGACAGACAGACAGGCCGACAAACAGACAGACAGACAGACAGGCCGACAGACAGACAGACAGACAGGCCGACAGACAGACAGACAGACAGACAGACAGACAGACAGACAGACAGACAGACAGACAGACAGGCCGACAGACAGACAGGCGGACAGACGGACAGGCATCGGGGAAGACAGACGGACAGGCCGACAGACAGGCCGACAGACAGGCCGACAGACAGACAGGCCGACAGACAGGCCGACAGACAGACAGACAGACAGGCCGACAGACAGACAAACAGACAGGCCGACAAACAGACAAACAGACAGACAGGCCGACAGACAGACAGACAGGCCAACAGACAGACAGACATTGGGGAAGACAGACAGACAGAAAGAGGCAGAGACATGGAGAGCAGATGGTTGGGTTTCAGGTTGTCAGAGATGTAGTCAGACAGACAAACAAGCAAGCAGACAGACAGACAGGTGGGCAGGCATACAGACGACCAGTACATACAAATACCTGACATTAGTTCCATCCGTGTCTTACAAAATGAGACCGTCCCCAGTGTGGCATGTAAGAACACAAGTGAACAATGTGTTCTGTTCCTGCTCAGCCCGTGAACACTGGGCAGACATGGCAGTGATTCATTAACAAAACAAATTACCGTTCCATCCTTCCTCCTCTCGTTATCCGTTGAATAATCTCCAGAAAAGCGAAGGACGTGTTTCTTGTTATGAGCAGAGAGGGCGTCTTGCAGGCGGCGCCCAAAAACACCTGTTGAAGACCCTGCAGCCGCTAATTAAAACAGCTAGTTAGCATTTAGAGCCGCAGCTCCTCCTCCTCTTCCTCACCATCCCTGTGTTAACATAATAATAACATATAATAACACAATCTAATAATCTCTTGCCAAACCAAGGGATTCTGGGAAGGCTGGCGTGCGAAGTTTGCTCATGGTGCGTGTGAAGGGACGGACAAAAGTTGAGCTTCAGTTCACTTCTTGCAAATGAGCGTGTGTTGCAGCGAGCTCATCTGTCCTGTGATTGGAGCATCGACTCTCAGTTTGTCCAAGCGGACCATACAGACTCCGGGTGGAATTTCACTTCCTGGTTCTAAGCACTTCCATTGATAAAGTCGTGATCTCCCCCCAGCAACCACTGGAGAGGGGGAGGGGTGTTGCAACGCGTTGCCACGCTCGAGGCCCCGCCAAACTATATCCCCCCCCCCCACCCCCCCCCATGGGGAGCATAGCGGCTGGCTCGCCATCAGAGTCCTCTAGTCCCTAAGGGGAGGGGGAGGGGGAACTGACTTCAGGGTCCTCTGTTACGAGGAGGGGGAGGTGGAACTGACTTCAGGGTCCTCTGTAATCCCTACAAGGAGGGGGAACTGACTTCAGGGTCCTCTGTAATCCCTACAAGGAGGGGGAACTGACTTCAGGGTCCTCTGTAATCCCTACAAGGAGGGGGAACTGACTTCAGGGTCCTCTGTAATCCCTACAAGGAGGTGGAACTGACTTCAGGGTCCTCTGTTACGAGGAGGGGGAACTGACTTCAGGGTCCTCTGTAATCCCTACGAGGAGGGGGAACTGACTTCAGGGTCCTTTGTTAGGGGGTGGAGCTGACTTGGTGAAGGGGCACACCTTGGGTTGACGTGACCGGTGCCCACTAGGGCGGTGCAGGATAGCCTTTGGGTTGGGAGCTTGTCTCCCCTGTAGGAGGCCTTCAGCAGGAGGTCTCGTTCGCTGTGCAAGATTCTGCTCAATGTTTGTGAGTAGTCAGTGTATGTGTTGGTTGGACTCCCAGACCAATGGTTCGGGGTTGGAGAAAACCCCTGGCCACAGCGTCCTGTGAGTATCCACAGAGGCTGAATACTAGTGATAATGCAGCTCCTCCATTTGACGTTTGAAGCTGTATTCTCTCATACGTGTAATCCAGATGAAATGTGAACGTCAAACTGGCTACCCTGACAAAAAACGTGTGGTTTGTTAAATGAATATTTCTACATCCTTTACACGCACAAGATATTATTTAAAAGGGATTTAGACTCCCCCTGATAATTGAATATTAACTAGAGGCAGATTAAATGTTAAATGACAAAGTTACCCCAAGTGATTCACCAAAAACATGATTAATAAGATGTCTTGTTCACATCTTGCACCACATAATTCCCATCACAACCCTCCCTTCACATGAGTGTTTATCGAGTGTGTTTTCATGATTGCGAGCCAAAACCCACGAGTCGATGGTTCAGATAAAGCCAAACAGTAAATAATTCAGTGAAAATGATTCCCTAGGAGGAGACATTCATTTTTCCAACATTTTGGTGTATGGGATAGTAAGAAAACAGTCCCATTAATGTTCTGATAATTCCTCATCTAGGATGAGAGCCTCTGCCTACTCCAACACACACTTGCGATTAAACCTCAGGTCTGAATTGGGGACGTTATCTTTGTTTAATTTAGCCGTTAGCGGTTTAGCGTGTTCCATTATATCCACCAGGACCACTCTGCTCTGAGAGATGCAAGTCAGAGTTAAGGATCAAGAACGTGGCCCAAGCTCGGTCGCACGAGGCTTATGGGAACCCCTCCTGATGCGCTGTCCTCGTTTGGAATTGTTCGGGGTAACTGACAATGAAAACTTCCAACCCACCATCAGTGCCAGGATCGTTCTGTTCCATGTGAGGTTCATGTACAAACTGTGGTGTTAAAGATAGAAGCCCCAGGCATACACTTGAGGTCAACATTTTTGTCTTGTTGAAGTATGTGCTGGCTGTTAACACAATGAACCACCTGAGATTCAGCGGAAGAAATTGCAACCAGACCCAAATCCCCCGGGATAACTTGCTTTGTTTTATCTCGACAAAAGGAATTAGGTACAGACCTCAGGCTACAGAAAACAGTCACGTAATTTGATATGTCACACGGTTGATATATAATGTAATATAATATAAGAAGCTGTTGGCCCCCGGTTTTATCGGCGGTTATTTCATCTACCATCAACCGGGAGATTACTGCAGAGCTATTCATGTCTAGGCTGAACCAGACCACAACCTTCTGATAGTACAGTACATAAGTGCATCAGCACAACCTCTGAGTGCAGCTTCACAGTCCAGAAGGCCGAAGGCACCACAAGGGGGAGGGAGGGGGAGATTAATTGGGCTTTATTTTGTGTGCGTTAATGTTGTTTAACTGGCATTCGAGGAAAGTTTGCTCACAACAATTCTCTGACCACTGCAGAGCGGAGCTCTGTAGAGCGGCCTCTGAGATTTACCGTCTTAATCATGAGAGTGGATCCCGCTCCGGTGCTGCGGCGGCAGCTAGCGCCCGCCTTGAGGCAGGCCTTTATCAGTAATTGAATTACACCTGAACTACCTTGGAGGGGCCCTCACAGCCGGGCCCTCACTGCGGAAGCTGGGTGTCCGGATTTATAGCTCCTTTATTTTTCGGCAGCGCTCACACACTCCTTCTTGCGTTTTTTTGTCTTTTCTTCTTTTCGCGTTTGTACCGCTTTATTCTAACCAGTGGCCACTCAAAGCGCTTTACAATATCTCCGAACATTCACCCATTCTAACCCATTCACCCACCGACGGCGGTGTCAACCCCGCAGGGTGACAGCCAGCTCATCAGGAGCAGTCAGGGTGAGGCGTCTTGCTCAGGGACATCTTGACACTCAGCAAAGAGGAGCTGGGGATCAAACCAGCAACGTCTGGTTATGAGGAACCCCGCTCTACCTCCTGATCCACATGGCACCCTCTTTTTGTTGCTTTCTTTTTTCTTCTTTTCTTTCTTTCTATCTCTCTTTCTATTTGTCTCTCACTGTACCTCTCGATCTGATACTAATTTCTGGGTCTCTGAGTCACAGTGATCTTCCGCTGGCTTCAAGTCTGTGCTTTATGTAAACACATCCAGCACCACTAAAGGAACCTCACACATCAAAGCTCCTGAGATCAAATGGCTGCGTGGATTCCGTTCATTATCAGCCAGCGGTTGAACCTCTGAGTCCCCTGAGCGAGGAGCTGGCAGGAGAACCAGGGAAATCACTGAGGCTGTTTCCCTTGACGGCTGCTCTTCTGTTGGTCCAACAGGCAGAGAACTCTGCTCTGTCCCTGGAGAACGACAACCAGAGGAGGCAGTATGAGCACTGTCTGGATGAGGTGAGTGCCCACACAGACGCACACGCACGCGCACACACACACACACACACACACACACACACACACACACACACACACACACACACACACACACATGCGTGCGTGAGCGCATCCACACCCCTCACACACGGGCACCATCACGCCCACACGCACACGTAGACACATGCTCCGTAATAGTACTTGCATGTGAAATTGGACATGGCTTTGGCACTGATCAGCGCAGGACATTTCGTGTACCATTAAGAAAGTACAAGCCTGAGCAGGGGTTTATGACCCCTATGGCCTTTCATACACACACACACGCACACACACACACACACACACACACACACACACACACACACACACACACACACACGTACCCCTACCCCCATCCAGAACCGCACATGCACGCGCATACACACAGACCCACAGAGACATATACACACAGACACGTACATACACATGTACACACACACACACACACACACACACACACACACACACACACACACACACACACACATTCAAAAACAAACACACACACAACACCACACACACGTGCACCCATGCACATACAGACACACACAAATGCACGCACGCACCCCACACACACACGTACACAAACACGTACACACAAAAACACACTCACACACACACACAGTATATGTCAGTTACAGAACAGTATGTTTTCTTCATAAAAGTTGGGAGTGGACAACAGCACAGAGCTACATCACGCTCTGTTCTAACCCAGAGCTCTGTGAGAGCTATTAAGCTGCAGACAGGCTGGGTTAAGGACACGCTACCAGAGGCTTAAATTACTTTTTCTATACACAAGCATGCGCCCACACACACAAACTACACACACACTAATGTGTGGAGGTGGGCTGTGTAGTCTACAGGGCATTCCAGACAACACATGTCCATGTGTAATTAAGGAAGACAAGGCCGTAGGGTTCCAGGGGTAGCGGTGTCCAGGGGACAGTCTCAGCTCAGCGTGGGGGCCCTCTACCTGGGAGGGCCAGCTCTGAACTGCAGCCCCCCCGCTGGGCTGTGGCTCCAGGGCGGAGTAGCACTCTCTGCATTGTGACCATAGCACCACAGTCTGACTCTCTCTCTCTGTCTCTCTCTCTCTCTCTCTCTCTCTCTCTCTCTCTCTCTCTCTCTCTCTCTCTCTCTCTCTCTCTCTCTCTCTCTCTCTCTCTCTCTCTCTCTCTCTCTCTCTCTCTCTCTCTCTCTCTCTCTCTATAAGGATTCTCTGTTAATGGGTAAGTTGCCATAGCGACTGCTTCCTTTGAGAACTTGAGGTGTTTTGGTGTAAAGAAAGAAACCAATTAGAGTTGTTGCGGTGGGTAGATGTTCCTGTTCTCCTTGGAAGGTTATGGAGTGAGAGTGATAGCTCTCAGTCTGTCCGAGGCTGAGGAATCTCTCCACAAGCACACAGAGGGAAGAGGTCAACCGGAGGATTGGCTCAGTATGCACCGTGGAGCTCTTTTTCATTTTATTACATTTTGACTTATCTAGTCAAATGTAACACTGAAATAGCATTTCTTATCATATTATAAATCACTGATAAAAAGCAATACCACAACTTTTACATTCTGATTTTCCAAAAAAGAATAGATAATCTCTTTGAGAACAAACAATAATCTTAAAACTGTCTACTCTGCCTGACTCTGCCTTAACTATTATTAGCTAAACGTAAATACCTTTAGCTAACATTAGTTAAGGCAGTAATAAGCATTAACTTACAATTAACTAACTGTTAGTTCATATTTTACTAACGGACTAGTAATCATTTTACTTTAAAACCATTAATAATGTAATAGAGTTACGGTTAACAGGAGCCCTAAAGCCAGACTGGTACCCCAGCAGCCGGGGCCTCTAGGCCGGGTGACGTAGATGACCTCCACCCATGTCCGGGAGGGTGGGGGGAACCTCGCTGCAGACGGCCACGTGCTGTGATATCACTCGGTGCCCACATTTATGTAGTTCACCAACAGAGGATATAAGTATGGGCTTTGGAAGCATGAGCATGAGCCGACAACCTACCCTGGCGGGGGGGGGGGGGGGGGGGGGGGTTACATTTACGTCAAACAGACTAAAAGGGACCCTTAACCGTAACACTAACCCTATAGTATATAATATATCATTTTTCACAATATGAACGCCTTATTTCAGTCATAATGAAAAAGTGGAACGTATCCAATTGCATATTTAAAGTCGACAATTTAATTGCAATAGCACAAATGCTATATTTTGTCATAATATGAATCTAAAAAATAGAATTTTAAAAGAAGTCGTCCACTGCATTAGCATTTTCAAACCATGCCTGCTTGAGGGGGACAATATTAAATATTCATGCAAATAAATGGGCGGGCCAAAATCCACCCATTGGATAACATTTTAGCGTCACCTTTCACATCAGATCCTAGTCCCTGTGGATTTGTGATTTGTCACTTAGAAAGTGTGGTACTAACTAGTTGGGAGCGTTGGTGTAACCTGCTGTTTCTCTACGACATCGGCTGTCTCTTGGCAACCCAGGAGCCAGAAGGAGCCGGAGCTACTCTAACGTTTCTGCAAACCACCGATATGTAGAGTACAGTCCCCACCCCAACAAAACAGACACCCCTGCTGCTGACAAAATCTCTTTCTGGACTCAAAACTTGTGAGTTATTATTATTGTATGAACATCTAGCCAACCCCCGAAAATATTAATTCTTGGACATTGTGATAAGGAGCAACCATGCATACAATGTAAGCAGAGTTCAAGTTGGTTAAGAATTTGGGTCTGATGTTCGATGATCATAGTGCACCCGTTGGCAAAACAACGTTATGTGTGGCAGCTGAGCTGGCGTAAATGGTTTTGTTTGTGGCGTAAAATAGGTTCCGCTGGCTATGAAATATATTGCAAAGCGCGCCAGACAGAACAGCGCCTCCCGACCGGCCACGGCCATGACCCCCTCATTTGTGAAGGTTATTATTCATGCGCTGTGTTTTTTGACTATTTCTTTTGAATGCAATGATCCTGGCAAGCTGCCTATTTATAGGAATAAGGAATAGAGAACCAGATTAATGTTGTAGAATTTATGTGGACTGTGGAATGTATTTAATGATTTTATAATAAAACGACTTGTGAATAAGATAGAAACGTCTGGTCTCTTTTTTATTCATGCATCCTGAAATGCTTTATTGAAACGTACGGAGCCTGGCGGTAACGTTGGAGTATTTTTTGTGAGTAAAGCGCGCACTCGTGCTTTTGTAAGTCGCACGTACGCTTTACTAAAACACGTGTGGGGTTAACACGCCTCCTGTCCTACGCTATTTCATTGATCAGACAGCGCCATTGAAGGAAGTGAAATGCATTCACTTGATAAAGTAAATTCTGCTCTGTTTTTCTGAATGAACAACTATCTAATAGGTTTTCATGCCAAAAAAACAACAGCTTTTTAAAGAAATAACTGCAATGTCACCTCCGGTGACACAAGCAGGTTGTGATAAATTAATCTTAATTCGTAGACAAGAGATAGAAACTGCAATTAGACCTTTAACCTGGGGATCGCACTGTGAAGATCCTAACACTAACCCTAACTCGTAACCGTGGACCTGGGGTCCAAAAGGGCCATGGTTTGGTGTTAAGATCCCAGTCAAATCCTAGAATAAGGTTTTCAAGTCTCAGGGCGGTAGGACCTTCCCATCTCCAAACCGGCCTTTTACACCTCGTTCTGATCAACTAGGTCTCTCTTGGCTCCGTCAAAAACCAGCCTGTTCAGGCCAACCTTTTTCTGCAAGAGCTAGAAATCCAAATATCAGAAGTTGTTCCTGGGACCAAGGGGAACGAATGGATTTTGGCATCTCTAGCTATCTCGGAAGGGCGGGAAGAAGGCCGTGACCTCCAACTGTAGTTCACCCAGATGGCCTGTGGACAAGATTGAAAAGCTTGGGTTTCAAAAAGAACCCGCACCACATCCCGAATTTGATAAAAATTTGATGTGCATTTTGCTCATAAATTATTATGAACTTGAGGTCTGACTCTGCATGTTGGATCTGTAGGGTTGAGCTCTGAGAAGAATTTCCGCTCAAAAGCTCAAAATGAAACTGCTTGGTGAGGGCAACGAGGCAGAGCATTTGCTGAGGCTGGGGTGTGACTGTGACAAGGACAATGAATAAGTGAATGATTGGGACTTAGGGCTAAGGATTTGACTGCATTTCCTTTGGACGTTTAATATGAATAATATACATTAATAAATTGTGTCAAATAAACATGCCTCGTTAAACCAATAAACTTGGTGTTTTGCTTCCAAGAATAGGTTATCAGCTGTGTCACTACCAAATCTGTCCCTGCAAACCATCTCTCTGAGTGACGCAACTTGCACTCTGACGAGTCACGTTGATCACTCAGGTCATTCATTGATTCTTTTTTATTTTATTGATTCTTTTTACGGTTTATTTTTACAAGGACAGAACACCATTATTATTTATTGCACCAGAGTCAGCCAGCAGCTAATCTTTATCTGTTGTCCCTGAGAAGGTAAAACAAGAACAACAAATGAACTACATAAAACATTGAATACATAAAATTCCATCAGTGTGAAATAAAAAAAAATCTGTTTGATAATAACAATAATTCCAAGGTCAGCATTAGTGTGGAGATGTTTGTGCAGACTTTAGCAAAGGCTTCAGGCTGGTTTTAAATAATGCAACGTTTTCTGAGCTTCTAATGTTTGAGGATTAGGGTTACACTAACCCACTACTTAAACCGATAAGGCAGATTGACCAAAGGATGTGTTTCTGAACGGTGGTCCTGCAGTCACCGCTAGTAGCCGTTGTCTTCCTTCTGGCTGTACAACTGCTGGGATAGGCCTGGCGTCCCCCTAGAGGAGGGGGGGAACGATTATAAAAAGAAATTGGTATGCATCAGAGTAAAAAATAAGGTTTAAAAATAATATTGTTTCAGGATATTGCAGTGATAATAATTTACATTTACATTAAGGGCATTTAGCAGATGCTTCTATCAAAAGAGACTTACGTACATTTGTCAGAAGAAAGCGAAACAATATATTGCCTTCGATTTAGTAAAGATATTCATCTAAACAGGTGCTAAGAATTAAAAAATTTAGGCTGACCCACTCCCCGTATACAACACAGATAGCTAGGATAAGACGCTACACAATGCTAAGTTCTATTTGTAAGTACCAAGATGTACAACATACAATTGGCCATTTAAACTTGTTCTGTTTAAACAGTCAAGTTTGGCTGTCAAACCAACCCTGTCTCGTCAAAATTACGTTCCCAGAAAACTATTCGGCATTCTCAATTACGTTTGTCATAAAACGTATTTTGTCCGCGATTACGTTTTATTGAACGTATTGCAAATACGTTCGTCCTCAGCCTATTTTTTGCCATTTATTAACCTCAATGATTATGTTTGGTTGAAACGTATCCCAGATAGGTTAAATGTCAACGTATAGCACATTATTGTCATTAAGGCATATCTCCCTTTCAGAGAACGTTTCATTTAACGTATTTTGTCTGAAAAACGTATCTTGGCTGTGGATACGTGTTATTGAACGTATCGCAAATACGTTCGTTGTCAACCTATTTTTTGCCATTAATTTACCTCTAGGATTATGTTTGGTTGAAACGTATCCCAAATATGTTAAATGTCAATGTATAGCACATTATTGTCATTAAGGCATATTTCCCTTTCGGGAAACGTTTCATTTAACGTAATTTTGTCCCTGATTACGTCTTATTGAACATATTGCAAATAGGTTCGTTCTCAACATTTTTGTTGTTTTTATTTAAGCTACCTCTTGGATTACATAGGCTACATTTAATTGAAACGTATCCTTAATAGGCTACGTTAAATTTCGATAACACATTATTGTCAGTATATAGGCATAGGCCTACCTCTCGGGGAAGCGTACGTTTGATTGTAATGTTAATAGTCCAACGTTATATCAACATGTCACAAGAGGAGAAATTATAGATGCTGACGGGGTAACTTGGAGCGGGGGTTGCTTTGTTGATTTCTTTATCTAGGGCTATAGCTGTGGTCAAAGCGGGAAGTGTGCGTTGTCTGGGCGGCTGCCTGAACTGAGCTGCAGGAAATTATGTTCACATGTTTCTTCATTCATTCATGAAGGCTTTACCGGTGAACGGTGACGTCAGACTCACGCCCACCTACAAACCAATCAATGTCCAGTATCAGCCTGTCCTCTCGGAAAATACGACCACGTAGGTGGTTTGTTCCGCTGTCACGTTAAAATTGTACCGGGGGCGAAAATTGTACCGGCCTACGTCATCGTTTGTTTACATCCTGACAACCTGCCCGGCAACAGACGACGCGATGCAGAAAACATGTTTCCAAACGATGAAACAACATAATACAGATAGCGGATCGCTATCTGTATTATGATAGATAGCGATAACACTTGTTTTTACTTTATATTTGTATTGTATTTAATTGTTTAATCGAAACAATAATCGAAACAATATTCGATTACGTTAAAATTGTACCGGGGGCGAAAATTGTACCGGCCTACGTCATCGTTTGTTTACATCCTGACAACCTGACAACCTGCCCGGCAACAGACGACGCGATGCAGAAAACATGTTTCCAAACGACGAAATAACATAATACAGATAGCGGATCGCTATCTGTATTATGATAGATAGCGATAACACTTGTTTTTACTTTATATTTGTATTGTATTTAATTGTTTAATCGAAACAATAAAAAAAATTGCCCGCGAAACGGGCGATCGCGTCAAATGACGCGTCAAATCACGTAGGAAGGTTCTTGAACATTCTAGACTATGAAACCTGCTTAAAACACTCAGTTTACTAGCTAAATTCGATTAAACAATTCAATACAATACAAATATAAAGTAAAAACAAGTGTTATCTAGCGATCCGTTATCTGTATTATGTTTCAAGAACCCTCCTACGTCATTTGACGCGATCGCCCGTTTCGCGGGCATAACATTTGTCATTTGTTTCGATTACCGCCCTGAAATTTTAATACCTTATTCTAGGGCCTTACTGGGACCTCCGCACCGAAACTTGGCCCGGTCGGACCCCGAGGGCAGGAAGGGGGGGCCTGCCCTCGGGGTCTGACCGGGCCAAGTTTCGGGCAGGAAGGGCCCCCCCTTCCTGCCCTCGGGGTCCGACCGGGCCAAGTTTCGGTGCGGAGGTCCCAGTAAGGCCCTAGAATAAGGTATTAAAATTTCAGGGCGGTAGGACCTTCCTATCTCAAAAACTGTTTTTCCATCTGAACCATTAGGTCTTGCAGGCTACACTTCTGAGGGGCTTTGTCCAAATGACACTCCATTTGGGAAAACTTTTTTTTTCTAAGGGCTAGAACTCCAAAACTCGGATATGTCGTTCACGGGGCCCCGGGAAATGTGTATAAACATTTTAGCATCCCTAGCTATCTCGAAAAGGTCGGCAAAGGGGCGTGACCTCCAACAGTACAGTAAATGTACATAAGACAGAGGTTAGTTTCTAGTCCCCATTCTTTGTGGGATGGAGGTGTACATTTGTGGCTACAGGTGTGTAGACACAGCTGGCCTGTGGCCACGTTTTTGAAGTCGGGGGTCAAAAGGTCAAAAGGAGCCGGCACCACGCCGCTTATGAGATAACAAAAAGTTAATGTGTGTTTCTCTCATAACTTTTTGTCATTATTAAAGAGAGGCCTGATTCTCAGATATGCATGTTGGATGGCTAGGGTGTAGGTCTGGGAAGAACTTCAGGCCAAAATCTTGCAAGCGAGCCGCTGGGTGAGTTGCAACGAGATGGAGCACTTGCCGAGTCATTTCCTGTAGTGCTGGAGCCACAGGTTGAAGCGTATGCGTCCTTTGAGACCCCCTTTGATATATAAGAGACCCTATACAGCTTACTTAAATGTTGTCGACTCAGTCACCTATTGCATCACTTCCTTTAGGGCTTCGGCCTCCTAATCGATCATTGTAGTAGGCTATAATTGAATGCCCTCTTTCATATATATATGATACCTCCACCACTGGGACGTGGCAACAATTCTCCAAATCCATATGGGGAGGGGGGGGATGCTTGTGGACAGCAGGGGTTTACTAGGGTGACCAGATTTGAGTTTGTGAAAAAGAGGACACTTCGTCGCGGGGGGGCGAGGCGAAAACATGGGTATTTTTTCTTTAGTTCGTCCGTGAACTTACATTTACGTTTAGGCATGGCTGCAGATGTAATGTGCTGTTGTAAACAGAGTGGAAGCGGCAAGGTGCTCAATGTTGCCAGATTGGAATTGGCAAAGTAACGTACCAAAGGCTCAAAATGGTCGTATTTGGAGGATAATTATCGTGGCTCTGGCAACCCTGAGATCGGTCGCCCAATGACAGACTCTCTCTACAGTCAGCTCGCGCAAGAAGGTGGAACGTAAGGGAGATACCATTTCCAGAACTTGGAAGGCCGTAATAACCATAGACATATACAATGGTAATAACTAGTAGGTTATGTGAAAGACCCAGAAACACAAATATGCGACGAGGCAAAAACAAATATGCGACGAGATAATGTCCGAAAACCGGACATTATCATCAATTAATAAAACCCCCCCGGACGGGACGTAAAAAGTGGACATGTCCGGGGAAAAGAGGACTTTTGGTCAGCCTAGGTTTACCCTAGACATAGATAGGAAGTCAAATCAGGAGAAGGAATGACCTCTCACAAATATTTATTTAATAAATTGTTTCAAATAACCCTCCCTCGTTAAATCAATGAGCTTGGTGTTTTGCTTTCAAAAATTAGTTATAGAAGTCTAAACTGCAGAAAATAAACACATCCAAGATGCCTTTTAAGGATACCTTGGAATATCTGTCTATTTTTCAACCATCGGACTCTAGTTTACGACCAAAACAACCCAATTGACGGCAGCTCCTTTGCCGCGTGGTTTTTAGAGCCACGAGTATTAGGCGGTCGATAGCAACCACCATAGCAACCATGACGGTCAAGTGACTGGATACAGCCCCGTTGAAAAAAATAGAATACTTCCCTACACACTCAGTAGTAGCTTAATGATATTTAAATTATTATGACCATGAAGTCTTTATTTGCATGGGTTTACATTTTGTTGTGTAGCATGGAAAAATCTGAGAAACACTCCCATTCAGAATGCATGGTTTACACTTCGTTCTTTGGAGCACGGTTATTTTTATTTATTTATTTATTTTCCGTTTTTGAGGAGTTGAGGATAATCAAAAATCCAATGGAAAACCCGTTGGCTTTTTGTCAAGGGAAACGAGGGCGACGCTCACTTCCGGGTTTGCCATCCTACGTCATCCCTCTCCACCACTGTAAAAACCGTAAAAACACGTGTTCAAGTTGAATGATAATGCATGAATTTATTCTTTATTCTGCCATAGTAACACGGTAAATAAATGCCAAAAATAGGCTGAGAACGAATTCGTATTTACGATATTGTAGCGACCCTGGGACAGTTAAATAGTTTGTGTGTTATGTGTTGCATGGTATTTCGTTGTCCGTTATGCCAGTTGTTCTGTGTGCATGTATTGTAATGTTCTTCTTGTCAATCAATGTGGGGGCGAATCATTAGGTCAGCTGGGGTAGGGCCTTGGAAGAACACGAGGGTGGGGGCCTGCACATGAGTGAGACCGTGTTGGGGGTTGCCGGGGTAACCAGGGTTTGTTTTGGGTGGGATTTCTGCCATTGGTTACGGGTTTCAGTGACCTGGTTTTGGTTCATTCAAAGTTCCTTCAATTACTAATGACTCGACATCGTTATGTCACCGGCGAGGTCTTTACAATATGTTCAATAAAACGTAATCACGGACAAAATACTTTTTTTAGACAAACGTAATTGAGAATGCCGAATAGTTCTCTGGGAACGTAATTTTGATGAGAAAGGGTTGCGAGCAGAACAACCTTAGCGAGTCACGTGACGCGTTTTTTGTCACGTGGCAAAAAAACGTAGGCATGTCACATGTTTAAAGCCTTTATTTTATTTAATTCATTAAATATTAAAATATGCATTCTCTCTCTCTCTCTCTCTCTCTCTCTCTCTCTCTCTCTCTCTCTCTCTCTCTCTCTCTCTCTCTCTCTCTCTCTCTATATATATATATATAATTATTTTAGTTAAAATATTATAAGTTGACCATAGCTTTTATTCAATTATCGTTATAACAAGATCTGTATCTGACCATTGACCATCAACTCGGTAATTCTATGAATGAAATTCAGACGCAAGGCCATGGACCGTACGCCACCCTATCGCCATTCTCCCATCTTGAATTTAATCGACCATTCTTGTTACCTCGAGGAAGTCTGGTGGTCTCCGTATAATAAATAAATAAATAAATCTATTTATTTATTTATTTACTAAACGGCTCTTCTCAATGTCGTGGAACGCTCCGTTCACTTGCATGGGCCTTCCCGACTTCCGGCGGTGAATTACCTTTTCCTTCCGGGCTTAAAGTTGTTTTAAAGTTGTTAAATTAAATATCGTTACACGGTTACGTAAAATAGCATAATCAGCAAAGAAAAAGGTTTTATAGCCATGATTTAAACGGCATGCGTGCTGCTGTTTTCAGCGTCCATAGCAACCATAGCAACCATGTTTTTCTGTCGAGAGCTCAAATATTCTTCGTCATAACTATCAAACCCAAATACTAAAATATCCTATTGTCCGCCTCCGCCATTTCACGGAAAAATATCCTATTACCTCTCGTTTTGGATAAATTCCAATGGGTCGTAATCTGTGGCGGAACAAACCACCTACGTGGTCGTATTTTCCGAGAGGACAGGCTGATACTGGACATTGATTGGTTTGTAGGTGAGCGTGAGTCTGACGTCACCGTTCACCGGTATAGCCTTCATGAATGAATGAAGAAACATGTGAACATAATTTCCTGCAGCTCAGTTCAGGCAGCCGCCCAGACAACGCACACTTCCCGCTTTGACCACAGCTATAGCCCTAGATAAAGAAATCAACAAAGCAACCCCCGCTCCAAGTTACCCCGTCAGCATCTATAATTTCTCCTCTTGTGACATGTTGATATAACGTTGGACTATTAACATTACAATCAAACGTACGCTTCCCCGAGAGGTAGGCCTATGCCTATATACTGACAATAATGTGTTATCGAAATTTAACGTAGCCTATTAAGGATACGTTTCAATTAAATGTAGCCTATGTAATCCAAGAGGTAGCTTAAATAAAAACAACAAAAATGTTGAGAACGAACCTATTTGCAATATGTTCAATAAAACGTAATCAGGGACAAAATTACGTTAAATGAAACGTTTCCCGAAAGGGAAATATGCCTTAATGACAATAATGTGCTATACATTGACATTTAACATATTTGGGATACGTTTCAACCAAACATAATCCTAGAGGTAAATGAATGGCAAAAAATAGGTTGACAACGAACGTATTTGCGATACGTTCAATAGAGTGGCGAAGTCACGCCCCTTCCGGTAGGGCTCATGGGACCTATGAGATCGAAAAAAATGAATGGGTGTCAATGGAGAGAAAATAATTATTTTCTGGTCCCAGTCTTTATATGCCCTGGATTACACATATGTTGTTTGTGGATTTAAATGATAATTTTTCATGCAAAGAAAACTAAAAATGTTCGTGAAGAAGTTTGATAATTTTAGGTTTTATGTGAGGCCGCTTTGTGAACTACAGCTCTTAGCTGCTCTCGACGCATATGATATACGTCACCACACCCGCCCTTGGAACTCGGCACAGAGATGGCGATCTCTCTGCCCCACTTCACCGCTTTTTCCAAGGGGAGGATAAAAGCATCGAAAGAGGTGAAAACCATTATAAGTCGGGGCACGTGCAGAGTTTCAGTTATGCCGATGGGAAGATTGTCGGTCTTCTCCACGCCAGTCGCAGGGAGCGTGACGTCACATACGAGCCGTGTAGTCTTTCTCGTTGTGTTTTC
>NC_082398.1:14018045-14180545 GCF_031168955.1 Gadus macrocephalus | reverse complement strand
GTGGATGAGAGGGTGGTGGATAGACCACTAGTGTTACATTAAAGGTCCTTTCACCTTTCCAGTCTGCAATGGAACAGTATACAGTGGACGAGGCTCACTTCTTTGTTGGTCAAAAATAAAACACAATGTCATCTTTGTTTTTAATTGTATGACTTTGGACACGTGTCACATTTATAAGATGAAAAAAATAATTTCCTAAAGCAATATTAAATTAATTCCGTAAATGCATGAGACACATCAAGAAGTCAGACGACGACTTCGGACACATCCAGAGTCTGGAGGCCTCCGTAGTCCGAGGTCCCCCCACTGCTCACCTACACACACTGCCCCCCACCGCTCACCTACACACACTGCCCCCCACCGCTCACCTACACACACTGCCCCCCACCGCTCACCTACACACACTGCCCCCCACCGCTCACCTACACACACTGCCCCCCACCGCTCACCTACACACACTGCCCCCCACCGCTCACCTACACACACTGCCCCCCACCGCTCACCTACACACACTGCCCTGCACACTGCCGCACCATGACCAAGGTCTGAGGGGGAGGGAGAGAGGAGAGAGAGAGAGAGAGAGAGAGAGAGAGAGAGAGAGAGAGAGAGAGAGAGAGAGAGAGAGAGAGAGAGAGAGAGAGGGAGAGAGGGAGGGGGAGAGGGAGAGGGAGAGGGAGAGGGAGAGGGGCTGGAGGCCGAAGGCTAAAGAGTGCTGCTCCCTGTGTTGTGGCGGGGTGCGGGGGCCACCGACGCTCCGCCCCCCACCTCGTTATCCTCCTCACTAACGATGAGAGGAAGAGACGTGGGCGGAGGATGGGGAGGGGGGGTAACGGTCGGCAGAGGAGACGGCTCTCCGGTTGTATATCAATTTGCTCGACAGCAAGGGAGGCAGTGTGGTATGAATTATTGAAAGGGGCTTTTGTTTTTCCGTCTTTGAGGGGAGCGTGCTCGTCTGCAGGTCCGCCCCCCGCCCAGCGGCCTGCCGGGGACGCCAGGCCGGTGTGGTGAACAGATGCAGGTGTCGATCGACCCTTAATTTGCGCGGTGATTCATGGTTCTCTGCTGGAATAGAGGCGAACAGATGGACGCTGTCTGAAACCCATCATTCACGCTGTTGTTCTTGTTGTACGTACTGAAGTATGCACAAACTTGAGGAAGTTTCACAGAAGTGAACCTCAGTTCCCGGCATACAGGTTTGAGTGAGGGATCCAGCTCCATCGATCAGCATACTCTGGATTTCAACAACAAGATAAACATTGTGTCTAATGGACCTCCGTCAAGATGCTGAGTCACTTTCTTGGCGAGCCAAACAAGTTAATTTTTCTTTTGGGGTGAATCCTCTGATGACATCTTGTTTTGAAATATGTCACACAATGAGAGCGTGTCATTGTTTTATGGAAGAAATCCATAAGCAGCATGATTTGAGCACCAAAGGCGCCCCTTGCCTGCTTTGGGACGCCCCAACTCTTCCTGAACTTGTGCCTGGCAGACAGACAGAGTGTCTATCTGTCTGTGTCTCTGACGGCCCAACAGACAGAACGTCTATCTGTCTGTGTCTCTGAAGGCCCCACGACAGATATAGCTCCAGAAATGGATTCATGGTGTTTCAACGGTTTTACTACTTTTAGCTCTGGCCATTATTTAAATATCTCATGTGTGTAACGGAGGAAAGAAACTACAACCGTCTTTTCAAACGAGGACCGCGGGAGACAGAGCCGGATGCAGATGATAACAGGGGATACCAACAACAGCAACAACAACAACAACATTGTCAGTCCTGCACGATGCACAACCGCTTCTGAACAAGAGATAACACACAAAGCCCCAGAGTGGGTTTAAGAGAGAGAGAGAGAGAGAGAGAGAGAGAGAGAGAGAGAGAGAGAGAGAGAGAGAGAGAGAGAGAGAGAGAGAGAGAGAGAGAGAGAGAGAGAGTTTTATAAATGTTTTGTCTTTATATGTAATTGTTGTTCTGGTTTTATTTTTCCATGCTTTGGCAATGGAGAAATAGTTTTTGTGTGCCAATAAAGCAATTAAAGTTCAACATGTTTAGAGAGTGAGAGAGAGAGGGAGAGAGAGAAAAGAGGACCAGGTCCAGGTAGAGGGAGTAAGACAAGGATGTTTAGAAGGAAGGAAAATGTGGCGTACGAGGGAGAAAGAGGGAGAGAGAGAGGGGGGGGGGGGGGGAAACAGACAGAGGGAAGGAGGGAAAAGGACGGGCGGCCTCCGGTGAGTGCAGTAATGAGCCGTGCGGAGACAGGGAGGATGAGGAGGGTGGGAGGAAGGGTGGAATGCTCACCAGGAGGCAGCGAGGAGAGGTGAGGACAGCCCAGACAGCTATTGTTTCAGAGAGCTTACACTCTCTAAATATATCCCCTCGCCCCGAGCACAGCTCTGATTAGCCTGAGTGTAGGACAGCAGCGTCTCATCCTTACCCTAATGACAGAGGCAGGGTGAACACAGGTCTGTTTCCCAGCCGGCCCCTAGATACCTGCTCCTCTGTTCAGACTAGAGTCAGGCCCACCCAGCCCCTGATACCTGCTCCTGGTTCAGACTAGAGTCAGGCCCACCCAGCCCCCAGATACCTGCTCCTGGTTCAGACTAGAGTCAGTCCGGCCCAGCCCCCAGATACCTGCTCCTCTGTTCAGACTAGAGTCAGGCCCACCCAGCCCCTGATACCTGCTCCTGGTTCAGACTAGAGTCAGGCCCACCCAGCCCCAGATACCTGCTCCTCTGTTCAGACTAGAGTCAGGCCCACCCAGCCCCCAGATACCTGCTCCTGGTTCAGACTAGAGTCAGGCCCACCCAGCCCCAGATACCTGCTCCTGGTTCAGACTGTTGGGGCAGTGCTCATGGTCAGTGTGTATGGGTGGTCGTCTGCTTGCTGGCAGGGGCTGCGGTACCGGTTATCACAACTATTACTGCAAAGCCTTATGCAGTATGCTGTAGTCCAGACCTCCTGAGTCCGCCCTGAAGCATTATGCTTCACTAGCAGAACGGTTGATGAGATGAGGGTAGAAGCAGGAAAGTCTTGGCTTGAGGACAGGTGGTTTCACAGCCTCCACAGCCTGCCTGTACATTCCTTTAACAGAAATGTCCTAAGCCCTGTCGGCAGTTGATTTGGAATCAAGTATTTCAGAAACTAAATTGTTACGTTATAATCACCAGTGTGGTTTATAAGAAATCTGAAAACATGAGACTCCCAAACACTTTGTCCAATACTGAGGAATTCCCTCAGTAGGGAATTCATTTAAACCAATGATGTCATAACCATGGGACATGATATCATTTCCAAGAGACACACAGGCTCAAACGCATGCACTTTCTAAACACCAGACTTTCCAAACACCGTGGGACATGTTGACCATCCATCCTAGGGTACATCTAATCTGGAGGACCCTCCCCCCACTGCCCCCCCCCCTCCCCCCCGCCCCGCCCTCTGCTGAACCCGATTATCAGCCAATGGTGCGCTTGCGTTCAGAGCGAGGGCTCCGCTCTCAAGACCGAGTGCCTCTGAAGGGGACTTCACTGGCAGCTGGGGGAGCTGTGAAGAGACAACACTCGGGGTCTTCTTCTGAACCGTGCCCCTTAGTGTCCAACGTTCATCTATTCACTCTCGGGTCATGAGGCAGACCCGTACGCTTTTCATGCCCAGGACTTTTCATCCTGGGTTTAGTCAATTTCATGGAGACAGAGGTTTTTAAATAGGCAGCGGCTATTTGAAATAACGACCGGCCGGTTTTATGAGTTTGAGTTTATGTGTTGGTTGGTTATCATTCTGTATGTTGTGAATCTGTAAATGGTGTTTGGTTTCATCTAAACAGATTAGCGGTTCTTAAGTTAATGGGGATTTCACTAGATATGCTTTCTGCGTATGGCCATCATGTTTCAGCATGTCCAAGGATGGCTGATTTAATTAGATAGTGGCAGCACTACCTCTCACTCTGGAGTTTGAGCTGGTTGCCTGGCGACTGGAGGCTGCCGGTTCTATCCCTCAGTCCCCGCACAGGCAGCAAGTGTCCAGGTATCCTTGAGCAAAGGCACTTCAGGCTTACCTGATCCTGATGAGCTGGAAGCTGGCCCGTGTGTGAGTCCTGCACTGGGTCAATAAAAACTATGGATGCTGCATAGTACAGATCCCGAAGAGGAGGGCGAACACTTGATCAATACAGTTTGTTTAAATATAAATATATATATATATATATGTGTGTTAACACTTTACAATAAGGGTACATATTGAACATTAAGTAACAATAGTCAATGCATTAATAAGCAACTAACAATTAACTTAAAGTGAATTTTACTAATTGTTTAGTAATCGTAAATGAGCAATTAACCATTATTATATAGAATTAGTATAGTGATTAAGGTTCAAGTAATGGTAGGGGTGAGTGGGTTAGGGTTAACCCTTTCCCTAACCCTATTAAATAATTTAGAAATTAATACCTTAGATAACCAAACACCATTTACTTAGTTAACAAGAACACCATGATGAAATTATTACTATACCATTAGTTAACTGATAATTAACTATTAGTTAGCTAACATTTATGACTGCCTAAAACAAATACTAATTAATGATTAATTAATGTAGCCTTATTGTACACTCTAAGCATATATTGTATATAAATATATATATTATTGTTAAGCTATTCAATTTTAATTCATTAAAAATAATGTCAATCACAGCCACATTTTATTGTATGTGGATCTAAAGGAGCTCATTATGAATTATGTGTTTTTTGTTGTTGATATGGATAGTCTTATTTTATGAATTTAGCATTTATGGTTTGAGTGATTGATTGATTGATTGATGATTGGTTGATTTCAGGGATAGACGACAATAAAGTTAGCATGTTCTGAAATGTAGTTCTTATGAATCCAAAGACAAGGCTTCTGTCAGTATCATTAAAGATTAGGATCTGTATCCCGGCCATAGGGAGGACGGTAATCCCACTGTTGTTTTCTTAGGGAACTAGAATATTGATTTGACAATGGCGACCTCACTTTGAAAGTTATTTAAAGTTTCAGGGAAAGTACAAAAATATATAAATATATCTATAATAACTGGCAAGATACTAAAGAGACGGAAACTCCCATGAACTTGTCTCTTTAACAGTTTTCATAACGGCAGGCTTTGTTCAGCTATATCGGTCATGTCAAATCTCCCAGATTGTGCTTTGCTTCACAGACTGTAATTACTTTCAAGAATAATCCTCACCATGGCTACAAAAAAAATACGTCCTCCCACAGTTATTGTGCAATAAAGCAAAGAATGCATAATCACATAATAGGTGACTATGAATGAATGGGCCGACGCAGTCAAGTCCCACGATCCCTGATGCAATTATTTCCCATTCGCATTAATTATTCCTAACAGATGACTCTAATGACTTTGAGAGGAAGCTGGAGATGCTGTCCCTGCGACGGATCAATGCTGCTTTAAATGAGGTCACAACAGGCCGCGCCACTCGGCGTCCACCGGAGTAAGAACAGACGCGTGTGTTCAGCTACTGCAGCAGAGCAGGGGCTGGTAGCCATGGCATCTATCAGTAAACCCTCCCCGACACCCTCCCCCATCCCCATCAGCACTTCTTACATCCCCGCCCACCCCGCTGCAAAAACAACCACCTCCCCCTCAACGTCTCTCATGTTATTCCATTTAATAGTACAACTGTGAACTGATTATCAAATATAACAAAACGTGGCTATTGTTTGACTTCTTGACTCCCTTCAACTACTTCAATAGATACTGTGTGTTCATTATCTTGCTTACTTTTTTGGCACCAGCTTTGATTCATCCTGGATGTCAGTGAGAATACAAAGGTTGGAATTTTGGTAACCCTTCCTTTTACAGTCCCCTAATTACTAGGTATTTACCCGGTACAAACATGGTAAATCATAGTGTATTACTGGGTAATTGCCACTGGTAATAAGAAGGTAAATACAGAGGTAGTTACCCGGTAAATACATGGTAAATCATAGTGTATTACTGGGTAATTACCACTGGTAATAAGAAGGTAAATACAGAGGAATTATCCGGTAAATTATAGTGTATTACTGTGTAATTACCACTGGTAATAAGGTAAATACAGAGGAATTACAGCTGAAGTACTAAGTAAAACCTCCACTATTACCCATCAACTCAACTAAGTAGCGTGTAGTTGCAACTGTTTTAGGTTGGTAATAACTCTGATATTGTGTACTTCCTAGGAAATTAGGGAACCAATTCTTATAAACACCTATTATCCAAGGTTTATGTTGGTAACAGCCCAAATTTAATGATGTACTATCTATAAATTAGCATAGTGCTTTCCAATAAAATACTATTTCTTAGTTATTATTCATAGCTACACCCATTTAGAAAGGGTTTATTCGATTTACCACTATGGAATTACTTACCTGGTAACAACCCTCTGCAGGAACAGTTTTCCTCTAGTGTCATGGTACATCTTCTTAAATACTGGGTACAAAGCCGTTTGTTTCCATGGTATTACCAGGTTCTTACCATATAATTTATAATAGATTCCATTACCCATGCAGTCAACACAAACATGTACCATGTACGTTCTGCGACGTTACCAAGTAAAACACGACAACTTACCCAGTAATTAAGCTGAAACTGTACTGTAAAAGGAAGCCTCGTTTGTTTCCATGGTATTACCAGGTTCTTGCCATATAATTTATAATACATTTCATTGTCCATGCAGTCAACACAAACTTGTACCAAGTACGTTCTGCGACGTTACCAAGTAAAACACGACAATTTACCCAGTAAGTAAGCTGAAACTGTACTGTAAAAGGAAGCCTCGTTTGTTTCCATGGTATTACCAGGTTCTTACCATATAATTTGTAATACATTATTCCCTTTTCCATGCAGTCAACACAAACTTGTACCATGTACGTTCTGTGACGTTACCAAGTAAAACACAACAATTTACCCAGTAATTAAGCTGAAACTGTACTGTAAAAGGAAACCTCGTTTGTTTCCATGGTATTATCAGGTTCTTACCATATAATTTGTAATACATTATTCCCTTTTCCATGCAGTCAACACAAACTTGTACCATGTACGTTCTGTGACGTTACCAAGTAAAACACGACAATTTACCCAGTAATTAAGCTGAAACTGTACTGTAAAAGGAAGCCTAGTTTGTTTCCATGGTATAACCAGGTTCTTACCATATAATTTGTAATACATTATTCCCTTTTCCATGCAGTCAACACAAACTTGTACCATGTACGTTCTGCGACGTTACCAAGTAAAACACGACAATTTACCCAGTAATTAAGCTGAAACTTTACTGTAAAAGGAAGCCTTGTTTGTTTCCATGGTATTACCAGGTTCTTACCATATAATTTGTAATACATTATTCCCTTTTCCATGCAGTCAACACAAACTTGTACCATGTACGTTCTGTGACGTTACCAAGTAAAACACGACAATTTACCCAGTAATTAAGCTGAAACTGTACTGTAAAAGGAAGCCTCGTTTGTTTCCATGGTATTACCAGGCTCTTACCATATAAGTTGTAACTGGTTATTCCCTTTTCCATGCAATCAACACAAACCATATATGTTCTGCAACATCGTTCACCAGTAGTTAAGCACTTTAATTGTTGTTATAAAACCCCAAACCACTGTTGATGAAAGGCATATTAGAATTAAACAAAATCAAAGGCTTATCTTTCAAACAATGCATATCTCACAAACAGGCACTGAACACTGAAGAAATCTGACAAAAAAAAGAGCCGTCCACATCAACTCAATTTAAATGTTACTGATGGTGTTTTCATAAAACACATGACATTGTTATGGCAAGTGACCACAAGGAAGACTGCTTCAACCTCTTCAATTTGAATAAGCGGTGAATGCCATGCAGCAATCTGCCTATGGGAGCATCTTTGTGGTCATTCGCAAACCAATGAGTCCACTCGATGAATGAGAGATGACTCTTTAGTGTCTTCTCTGTGAGGTATCCCTGCAGTCTCCACATCTGGGATTTGAAGGCTGACCAAGACCTGACCAGGTACCTCCAAATCTCCCCTTCCATACTGTAATAAAGAATCAGAAGACAAGAAAATAAACATTAGGACTGTCAATTAATGAACATTTCTAGAACATGTAGAACTCAGATAATTAAAAAAGGATGCTGATCCTCTGGCCATTGTGTTTGGTCATATTGAAAAGAGAAAAAGGCATAGCCATAAATACAGTTAATAGGACGGGAGGGGACAGGCTGTTAGCTCCGATTAGCACTTTAGCATCGAGCTAGCGGAGCTTCTGTCATTCAAATAACTCGGACATGTTGTTTAAAACCTATAACACCCAATTTATTAAAATATCCGGATTTAATCGGGCTCTCTCCCATAAGTACAGTTAATAGGACGGGAAGAGACAGGCTCTGTTAGCCCCGGTTAGCGCGATGCTAAAGAGCAGCTCTACCGGAGCATGCCACCTCAACAGGTGCAAGTTAGCCTCCGGTTTGATATTCGCCGGATATTCGGTTTACCACCCAATCGGATTCATCAACATAAGTGCAATACATTACGGGCTTAGTATGTTGAGGACGGTTTAGGACGGCGTATCGCGAAAATCACAAACACATGTTGTCGCCATCGATGTCTGTGCAACAACGTCATTTACGTTCTGGCTGCTACCTGTTTTAGGGACCGTCAACAAGTTACACAAACCGACTGGTGGCAGAGACGTTACCATGGAATTGTTTCTGGAAATAAATCATATAAAATAACATAAAAATCACTAAAAAAATACATTTTGTCACCTGATTGTAGTAGTAGTTGCCAATGGTGGGCTGCTACTTACTGCAGGTAACTTTGCTAATATATTGCATTATTGTTAAACGGGATGCCATTAATAATTTCAAATATAGTTTAGTCGATTTTTGTCGAATATTAAACTATTAACTGCATTATGATTAACTATATTTCAATATATTTGTGTGATTAATTTCCTGTCTGAAACAATTCCATGGTAACGTCTCTGCCACCAGTCGGTTTGTGTAACTTGTTGACGGTCCCTAAAACAGGTAGCAGCCAGAACGTAAATGACGTTGTTGCACAGACATCGATGGCGACAACATGTGTTTGTGATTTTCGCGATACGCCGTCCTAAACCGTCCTCAACATACTAAGCCCGTAATGTATTGCACTTATGTTGATGAATCCGATTGGGTGGTAAACCGAATATCCGGCGAATATCAAACCGGAGGCTAACTTGCACCTGTTGAGGTGGCATGCTCCGGTAGAGCTGCTCTTTAGCATCGCGCTAACCGGGGCTAACAGAGCCTGTCTCTTCCCGTCCTATTAACTGTACTTATGGGAGAGAGCCCGATTAAATCCGGATATTTTAATAAATTGGGTGTTATAGGTTTTAAACAACATGTCCGAGTTATTTGAATGACAGAAGCTCCGCTAGCTCGATGCTAAAGTGCTAATCGGAGCTAACAGCCTGTCCCCTCCCGTCCTATTAACTGTATTTATGGCTATGCCTTTTTCTCTTTTCAATATGACCAAACACAATGCCCAGAGGATCAGCATCCTTTTTTAATTATCTGAGTTCTACATGTTCTAGAAATGTTCATTAATTGACAGTCCTAATGTTTATTTTCTTGTCTTCTGATTCTTTATTACAGTATGGAAGGGGAGATTTGGAGGTACCTGGTCAGGTCTTGGTCAGCCTTCAAATCCCAGATGTGGAGACTGCAGGGATACCTCACAGAGAAGACACTAAAGAGTCATCTCTCATTCATCGAGTGGACTCATTGGTTTGCGAATGACCACAAAGATGCTCCCATAGGCAGATTGCTGCATGGCATTCACCGCTTATTCAAATTGAAGAGGTTGAAGCAGTCTTCCTTGTGGTCACTTGCCATAACAATGTCATGTGTTTTATGAAAACACCATCAGTAACATTTAAATTGAGTTGATGTGGACGGCTCTTTTTTTTGTCAGATTTCTTCAGTGTTCAGTGCCTGTTTGTGAGATATGCATTGTTTGAAAGATAAGCCTTTGATTTTGTTTAATTCTAATATGCCTTTCATCAACAGTGGTTTGGGGTTTTATAACAACAATTAAAGTGCTTAACTACTGGTGAACGATGTTGCAGAACATATATGGTTTGTGTTGATTGCATGGAAAAGGGAATAACCAGTTACAACTTATATGGTAAGAGCCTGGTAATACCATGGAAACAAACTAGGCTTCCTTTTACAGTACAGTTTCAGCTTACTTACTGGGTAAATTGTCGTGTTTTACTTGGTAACGTCGCAGAATGTACATGGTACAAGTTTGTGTTGACTGCATGGAAAAGGGAATAATGTATTACAAATTATATGGTAAGAACCTGGTTATACCATGGAAACAAACGAGGCTTCCTTTAACAGTACAGTTTCAGCTTGATTACTGGGTAAATTGTCGTGTTTTACTTGGTAACGTCACAGAACGTACATGGTACAAGTTTGTGTTGACTGCATGGAAAAGGGAATAATGTATTACAAATTATATGGTAAGAACCTGGTAATACCATGGAAACAAACGAGGCTTCCTTTTACAGTACAGTTTCAGCTTAATTACTGGGTAAATTGTCGTGTTTTACTTGGTAACGTCGCAGAACGTACTTGGTACAAGTTTGTGTTGACTGCATGGACAATGAAATGTATTATAAATTATATGGCAAGAACCTGGTAATACCATGGAAACAAACGAGGCTTCCTTTTACAGTACAGTTTCAGCTTAATTACTGGGTAAGTTGTCGTGTTTTACTTGGTAACGTCGCAGAACGTACATGGTACATGTTTGTGTTGACTGCATGGATAATGGAATCTATTATAAATTATATGGTAAGAACCTGGTAATACCATGGAAACAAACGGCTTTGTACCCAGTATTTAAGAAGATGTACCATGACACTAGATGAAAACTGTTCCTGCAGAGGGTTGTTACCAGGTAAGTAATTCCATAGTGGTAAATCGAATAAACCCTTTCTAAATGGGTGTAGCTATGAATAATAACTAAGAAATAGTATTTTATTGGAAAGCACTATGCTAATTTCTAGATAGTACATCATTAAATTTGGGCTGTTACCAACATAAACCTTGGATAAAAGGTCTTTATAAGAATTGGTTGCCTAATTTCCTAGGAAGTACACAATATCGGAGTTATTACCAACCTAAATCAGTTACAACTACACGCTACTTAGTTGAGTTGATGGGTAATAGTGGAGGTTTTACTTGGTACTTCAGCTGTAATTCCTCTGTATTTACCTTCTTATTACCAGTGGTAATTACACAGTAATACACTATAATTTACCGGATAATTCCTCTGTATTTACCTTCTTATTACCAGTGGTAATTACCCAGTAATACACTATGATTTACCATGTATTTACCGGGTAACTACCTCTGTATTTACCTTCTTATTACCAGTGGCAATTACCCAGTAATACACTATGATTTACCATGTATATACCGGGTAAATACCTAGTAATTAGGGGACTGTAAAAGGAAGGGTTACCGGAATTTTATATTTGATTAGATGTGGACATGATTTTAACTTTCATTGAGCATAAGAAAATTGGAACATTTTTATTTAAAATTTTCGGTGGGGGTGAGGCTATAAAAAGCTAAGAAGAAGCTTTTCAAGCGATATTCAACCTATTTATTATTATATTTTATTTACTGTGTGCTGTGTTAAAATGACATGCCATGAATACAACTAAAGACAGCAAGAAGCCGTCAGCTAGATTGATGGCCCACATTCCCAGAAGGACAGGAAGAGGAATCTCTTGAGCCAGGCGTGCATCAAGTCGCTGTGACATACCTCCTAGCTCGGAGAAAAATGAAGCAGCCATATTAAAACCTGAGGCCATATGACTAGTGGAGCAGAAAATACCATTCCCTCCACCAATTAGCTGCTGGATAGATAGAGACAGCAATGTATCCAGCATACTGATTCATTGGAGATCTGGGACAAATACAAATGAAGGGCCATCGGACGCCCTCGTGCTGAAGTACAGTGCAAGGGCTGAGAGACGCTGGTGAATACCAGCTGGTTCATAATGTGGCTCCGTAGAAGCACCAGAGGAGAGCTACTGGCAAGGAAGGGGTGGGCATAATTAGAAAGGCTGTTGATATACAGCTTTCAATAAACAGTTACTTGGCGTTTGTTGTCATTCATTATTTAAACCAGGTGGATCTATACACCGAAATCGTAGTCAGGTTACGGTAAATTCAAACCATCGATCCTCTGGACATAGCAACATTAACAAGGTCCATAAAACAAAACATCGTGTTTACATTCAGTAAAACATCTGTCCAACTTCCCAGTGATCTTATGTTGCGGGCTTTGTTTAACAAACTCCCAGGAGGTCCAGAAGAACGGGAAGTCAGGCGTTGCTTCCGGGAGATGGCCCAGCCTGCTCAGCCTCACCTGCCCTCGCAGCAGCTGTAGTGGCAGTGAGCTGTCCTTATCCAGCACCTGCAGCGAGTACTCCAGTGGATCCCACACCTGGGCAGAGGGTCGCGGCTCGTCCAAACAGGTAGGTCTCGGCCTCTCCCCAACAGTAGTTCGGTAACTGTTAAAAGTGGGCGATCCATCTTCCTTGTCGCTCAATGTCAAATATGTTGCCTGTTGCATGTGGTCCAATTTCATTAAAGTGAAACAAAAGTGGACAACAGAAATCCGTAATTTACTTCTTAACATGTCATTATTGATCGTAAAGGTGTGCATTAAGCATGAGAACGTTATGATCCATGAAATATGTTACTCTCTCAAGAATTTTAATTCCTTGAATCTGATTTAGAAGATGTTGTTTATTTCCCTCCTGGCTACTTAGCCAGGCAGGTGACCAATCACCAGACACACACATGGCCAGGGCACTGACCCATAACCTTACACTAGCCTTATGGAGACTAGACTCCTACATTTTGAATAAGCTGAATTGGAGATGTTATTAATATACCTTTCGAAAGTTTTTCTCAAATGATATCGGGTAGGTGTTTAGAGGATTCTGTTGCCCATCCCTTTAGGGTTAACACCGCCACGAGTCATGCGATGGTTTCATAGCGATGGTAGTCCTTAAAGTCTTGTTTCTCTACTTCTTACAGTCCGCCACGAGCCGAGAGAAGAGGATGAGTGCCGGGTCGGTGTCGAGCCACCCCTCTGCAGAGCCGGAGCCCGCCGAGCTGGGCTGGAAGGAGGGCCATATCCTCAAGGGTCTTAAGAGGCTCCAAACGCGCAGTCCCAATAGACTGTCCCCCCCTGCATCCGCGCCGCATTACAAGGACTGCATGACCTCCAACGAGGGGATATACTGCCTCGGTGCCAGGTCTGGTGCACAGGCGCTGGATCCTAAACAGGCGGATGTAAAACCAGGGACACCTTTATTCAAAACGGAAGCAGCGGTTGCTACTCTGATTTCAGACTCTGATGAAGGTGATGAGGAATCCCCAAAGTCTGTCAAGGAATCTTGTGGTGAGTCCACAGAAGATTCTCATTGCCTGGAGGACACCAGTTCTACTGTTTTGGGCGACACAGAAACTGATGGTCATTTACAAGAGGACCCTATGAAGCCTCAAGGAAATCCTGGCCAGTTCCTTTCACCGGTCCCTGATGAGTTCCTCTTGGAAGGTCCCACAGTGAAACCGGGTGTTAGCCCAACAGAGAGTCCAAATCACCTGGATGCTGATGAGGAGGAGCCATCAAGCCTGAAGAAACAAAATGACAGAAATAACAACCAAGAAAAAACAGCTGACCGCAAATCCAGACTGGATTATGTCAAAAAGCAACATGACAGGCTGGTTTCAAAGCAACATGAGAAGGGAACCACCAATATGACCTCCTCTATCCACAATGCCGCCAAACGAGCTCTAGACAGTGCAGATGAAGCCAGGCAGCGCAGCTCCTCAATGGACACCCCTCATGTCAGAGACCAGGCGAGTCAGGCTGGTGGGGACAGCCATGACCTTGCCATTTTGGAATCCTTGCAGAAGAAACTAAAACCTCAGGCCTGTGACTCGGCGCGTAAAGCATTCATTCTCCGGAGCAAGAGTGCAGACGGAGGATCAGACCAGACAAAGCAGTTGCATTCTCCTCTTCACCAGAAACTATTTCAAGCTCAGAAGTCTAAACCACAGCCAAACCCTCCTGGACAGAGTGCTGTTGGCCCTAGATCCAGCCTTGGCAAGCCCCCTGGTTCATGCAAAGGGGCGTTTACCAAAGTGGAGCGAGGTGATGGGGCTGCTGGGAGCAGCCCTTCAGGACTCATTGAGAGTGTGGCGCCACCGTCTCCGCTCTCTCCCCAAATGAACCATGGCAAGGGGTTCAAGTCAGCTGTAACCCTTGACTGCCCCAAGAGCCCAAACAAAGCTCCTGCCCAAATTTCTAAGCTTATATCAAATAATGATTCTGGGCCAGAAGACACAGACTCCTCCAACATCCCGTGCACTTCACTGAAACACCGACACCAGGAGACCCAAGCTGAAGCTTCCCACTCTGAACTTCGGTCTCCATCGCCACCACCTCCACCAGGTAGAAGCACATCGCTACTTGTTAGATCCAGCCTGGAACCTTCATCCAAAACCCCAAAATCTGGTGGTCAATCTCCGGCCACTACAACTGGGAAGGCAAAAGTCTGCAGTGCAAAGTCGCCTCAAGGATCCAACACACCAGATGTAACTAAATCTCCTAAACATTCCCATGTCAATGTAATGACTCCCAAGTCGACCCGGACACCAGCCGCCGCCTCTGTCCCCGTTCAAGAATCATGTGCTTCTGAGTGTGTTCAGCCGTCTATGACAATGAGTAGCCATGATGAAAATGGTGCTTCCTCTGCAGTACTAGATCAAGGTGTCATACCAGGGGAACCCATCTTTTCCGAAGTAATGCCTCAGACCCCCTACAATATTCATGGCCATGGGTCTGCTACAAGTGCACATAATCTCAACTCAAGAGCTGCACTGATAACCCTTCCTGGAAATGCTAAATCGATAGAGGTCATTCCAGGACAAGGGAACAGTACATTTCTGGTATTGGGGAGACATAACAAACCTGCCCTTTCTGCAAAAAGATTCCAGTCCTTTGAGACATTTAGTCAGGAACCCCATACTTATCAGATAATACATGGGGTGCACGAGGTCGGCGCGAAAGAGAAAATCAACCGAAAGATTGAGACTCGCTGCAGCTCCTTGGACTCTGAGCCGGCGGTCCAACCCGTGGCAGCAGACAGTGGCGTGATGTTAGACTGGGGGTTTGACGAGGAGGGCTGGCTTTTCAAACGCTCCGTGTCTGTATCAACCAGGCCTCCTCTCAAGCCTGTCATGGGTATGACCGGGGCGAAGGCTCGTAGCCAGAGCTTTGGGGCGCGGTACATGGACAGGCCGAACTCAAACAGATCTGGTAAGATCCGCACCCAGATCAAAACCCAGTCGGGCAGCTCTCTGAACTCTCTGGGTGACGTCTTCTCTGGAAGTCTAAGCTGCTCCAGCAGCTACCATTGTCCCATGAACCGGTCGCTACTGAACAACTTCCTCATCGAGGAAGGACTGCCGGTACCTTCGCACCTGGCATCGTCCAGCGAGAGACTTCAGAGTCTGAAGCTGCAGCGCGAGCAGGCCCGGCGACTACAGATAGAGCAGCAGTTCTCCAGCGCATTTGGGGAGCCCGTTTCAGAAGAGCCTGAGAGTCAAAACGCCATAACCACTATTGAGGAAAAGGTAATGCTCGGAATAGAGGAGAATCTACACAAATCTCAGGAACAGGAGAAGAATAACGATGCCAAACAAAAGTCTGGATCCAGCTTGGCCAACTGGTTTGGCTTCCGAAAGAGCAAACTTCCGGCTCCCAGTGGGAAGAAAATGGATGTGTCTAAAGTGAAGGAAGAGAAGAAGGAGCAGAAGATAACGTCTCTCCTGGGAGGGAAACAGACCAAGTCTGACAAAAAGAAAGAGAGGAGGAAAAGTGATGGAAAGGACTGGTAAGACATACAACAAATTAACCAAAGTCAATAATATATATTAATATTACATAGATCGCTGTTAATCAATATGAAATCAATGTTCATTAAATATATATCGTATTATAGAGTATGTTTCCTAAGCAAATATAAAAAATGCAGTCATAAAAACATGGCATTAAAGGATTAAGCCAAAATCATGAAATAAGTAAATAAGAAGAAAATAAGAAAATAAACTACTTATTCTGACTGTTCAAAATGCTTTCTTTATAACTAGTCATGTTTTATTCATGTGGTACTCTGTTTGCCTTTGTTTGTCACAAAATGTTTCCTTCCACATTAACTGTGACGTACATTTCTGCTGAATACGATGAACACTAATGCACCATTGTCATTCAGAAGGACCTGTGTGCCCATTATTGTAGAGATGCTTGAGTTAAATTGTGGAAGATTCAGAAAGTAAAAGTCCTGCCACATTTTGTCTCCACGCATGGACCTCACCAGCTATCGTTCCTCCGTGTTTTGCTTATTACCAAATCCACACGGCTGTCTATAAATCCTGGAGAGGGCTTGTACTTTCTGGACCTGGAATGTCCATTTCAACTTTAGGAAATGCATTATTGTTAAAAGTTTTCTTAAACTAACCACAATAAAAGCAAAGCACCACATGGTATTTGTTTCATTTCTTAGCTCTGGAGGTCTTTTGAATATTCTTTTCTTTCTATAAATCAGCTTCATGGAATGTTTTTTTTGTAAATCTGGCAGCTGTAACAATGGGCTGTTTTCAGTAATGGCCCTTTTGCATTAAGCCAGCACCCCTTCCTCCCTGTGCCATTACCTCATTCCCTTCATTCCTATTTCATCTGAAAACTCGACCATCACGCCGCGCTCCAGCAGATCTCTTCATAGCCCTCCCTGCCAAAGCCCTGATTTACCGCCACCTATATCCCGGCCATTTCATCAAGTGCTCCGAGAGGCATCTATCACCCCTGTTAGCCCCTGAGAGGCGTGGGGGGCGGGGAGCCTGCTCTTATACAGGACCCCCCAACTCCGCCCCAGCCAGGCTTTCTTCTCAGAGTAGAGAGGGTCATCGATCAGACAGATGCACTCCTGGGCATGTGGGAGCCAAGGCAGTGATTTTTAGATGACCTCCTCCACCTCCTCTTGTGCTTTGGGGACCAAACTGTGCTCCTTAAAGCTCCGTAGGTAGGAGGGAGTCCCACGACGCGGTGCGGGCCTGCATCCCAACCGCCTGCCCGGGAGCCGCCCTTGTCCCTGACATGCAGGGACACGCTGACCCGGGCCCCGCCGACCCCAAGGTACGATGTCCTCACCCCACCAGCGCTGCAGCCATAGGAGGGCTTGAACCGTGTGGTCTGAAGGTCCAAATCTTTACGCCATGCAAAGCCCCGATCTCGCAAATGACCACCGAAAAGATGGCTGATGGCCGTCCTTCAACCTGTGGGCGACCACAGTTTCCTTATGACTGATTTGATAATGTTGATGCATGGCCAATTAGAACTGTTGACTGATATCGTTAGTGAAGGAAGACCTTGCTGTTGTGGTCTCAGAGGGTGTGTTCCCTCATGCTGTACTTGCTCCGGGTTGTGTGTACCTGTGTGTTGTCCAGGTGTACGGTTGCTTCTAGCCGCCCGGTTAGGGAGTCATAAAGTGTGTCTCTTCGTACCGTAATGTTATTCAGGAGAAGGGCTATTGAACCCCATGATATTAGACTCGTGACCTTGAGATAGCGGGCGTGTCTGTGATGTAAAGTTGAGGTAATTGGGTAGAAATGGAGAGATGCGGTGGATTGGATAAATGCGAACACAGTCAAAAGTCCCCCCCGCCTCCTCCTCAAGTTCTGTTTCAGGCAGTTTCATCAGCACACTGTTACTACAAACATGCATTTCAATAAATGTAGTGCTAACACATCCATTATGCTTGGCTGCTAATGTCCATCAAGATGGGTTTAAGCTGTCTCAGTCTCCCACTTACTGGATCATAAAGTTCTTCCATAAACTATATTTACAAGTCAAACTATGATGTTATCAGATGAAATATTTCAAATAAAAGATAAAGGAAGACTGTTCAAGTGTTCTGGCTTTCTCCAAAAATACTGAGATTATTATTTTTGTGCTTGTCAGGATTTAACCAAATTAATTTATCATTAATAAATACTTAATTATGTGAATATCTTATGAGTTATATGATATGATTGTATCTCACTCTGGGTAAGTTCATTAAGTTTAGATCAATCCTGTTTGGTATCTAGTTGTGTTTAACAGGTGGTGTTTGAAGGAAGGCTTTAATGGGAGGCGTTTAGTCAGTGTTTTTTGAAGGTAGTGTTGGTTGGTGGTTAGTGGGTGGTGGTTGAGTGGTGGTTAGTGGGTGGTGTTTATTGGTTGGTTTTTAGTGGTTGGTGTTTAGTGGGTGGGGTTTAGTGGGTGGTGTTTAGTGATGGGTGTTTAGTGGGTGGTGTTCAGTGAGTGGTGTTTAGTGGATGGTGTTAAGTAATGGGTGCTTAGTGGGTGGTATTAGTGGGTGGTGTTTAATGAGTGCGGTTTAGTGAGTGGTGTTAAGTGGTTGGTGTAAAGCGGGTGGTGTGTAGTGAGTGGTGTTTAGTGGATGGTGTTTAGCGGGTGGTTTTTAGCGGGTGGTTTTTAGCGGGTGGCGTTTAGTGGGTGGTGTTTCGTGGGTGGTGTTCAGTGGGTGGTGTTTAGTATGTGGTGATAAGCGGCTGGTGTTTAGCGGGTGGGGTTTAGTAAATGGTGTAAGTGAGTGGTATTTAGTGAATGGTGTTAGTCGATGGTGTTTAGTGGGTGGTGTTTAGTCGATGGTGTTTAGTGGGTGGTGTTTAGTGGGTGGTGTTTAGCGGATGGTGTTTAGTGAATGTTATTTAGTGGGTGGTGTCTAGTGGGTGGTGTTTGGAGGGTGGTGTGTAGCACAAGGTGTTTTGCCAGCAGACAGTGGCAGTGGTTTCTTTCATTTAATGAGCCTGTGTTTGGGTACTTAATCACATAACTAGAGACTACTTTGAGAATACTGTGACACTTCGTTAATTCGTTTTTTGGTTTGTGTTTTCTGAACGAAGACCCAGGTGATGACCCAGAGAACCGACCGGGAGAACGGATTATCTGTCACATGCCCCGCCCAGGACGCAGTCATTGGTAGGAATTGGTTTTGCTTGCTTTGTTAACTGCTGTCATTGGTCGGGAATTTGTTTACGCATCAAATGGATGCACTATATTTATATAAAAAAATGATATTTCTATTATAATTAGGATGGATATTACATCATCTGATTTTCCTGTTGGCTCTATTTGCATTTATTTTATTCAGGAGACCTATCGTGAGACTGAGAGACAGAAACAGAGAGTGAGAGAGCCAGTGCTCTTTCACAGGCAGAACACTCCGATGCATTCTTCTCGGAGGCAAAGGGAGTCCTATTGGAAGGGAGGGAAGACATACAGCCTCACAACATTCCTAATCTTGTGTTCTTCGCCCTACAACAATACGATTCTGTTTGTTTGTTGTGTTGCACTTCAAATATGAAGCGGTGTGCTTTGGATTTAAGACGTAAATATCACACGGTCCTGCTGTAAGGGGCCAACAATCATCGTGGAGCAGATGAGTTATTAACACCGTACTCTCTCGGCTCTCCCTCCCTCGCGTCGTCATAATTAAATTCCCAACAAGAGATGTTGCACATTTAATTATTTTTAATTGAGTTACTTCTCTTGTGGTTCGCAGTTTCATTCTCATAAACAGCATGTATAATTCAGCACTTTCAATTGAACATTAAATACTAAATATCCTGTAGTGTGGCAGTCAAATCAACCCCCATTGAATTTGAGGGTCAAGCACCTCGTTAACGGTCTATCGATATTCCATTTGCTCATGTTTCCTGCCCAGGAATTAACTCTTTAATTCCCCTTTTTAATAGTGGTCAGAATGTAAATGACGTATAGACGTCCTTTAGCTGAGTCATGTATTATGCATGCAGTATATGTCAGTACTGATGACACTGCTCTTTAAGTAAAGGTAATGCTCTTGAGCCTACATCAGTTGGAGAGAGGACAGGACCGCCAACAGGATGGTAATTCTGAAGATCATCCTAGTTCAATGCAGACAGAAACTGATTATCATTTGAATCAGTGTAATCAGTGGGATGACTGTAATAGTCTCTTCAGTTCAATGAGACATCTCTCTTCATGTTGGCATTTATTGACAGATGCTTGTTGTCACACCTTAAATGTGGTGATTTCTAATACAATTATTGTATTTGTTTAATTGAATTGATTTGATTTAAAAATAAAAAGTACCTGAGGGATGTATCTAATTAGCTTAGCAAAGATAGGACAACATTTCCGATCCACCTCCTATCCCCAAAGATATCAGAACAGTCCCGATCCAAGAGGAGAATGGAGTTAAAATAGGAATAGAAAAAAATGAAACACCAGCAAACAGAAAGTACGTAGATGCTTTATAATAACCAGAAATGAGTTTGCCACAAAAGGAAGTGAGAACGGAATAAATGAATGAATTCATAACAACTAATAAATAAAGATCTAGATCCAATGCAAACAAAATGATCTACATGTATGTGTCTCTAGGTTGGATGGTTGGGGGTGGATGTGTCTCTAGGTTGGGTGGGGGGTGGGGGTGGGACTGGGGACCAGCCCTAATCCTCCCTCTGTCTAGTTAAGGATGAGCAGAGCTGGGGGCGATCGATGCCCCGCCGTGTTGCAGGCGAGGGCCAGTGTCAGAGGGCCTCCTGTTCACTTCCAGCTCTAGACCCACGCGATCGATACGAGGTGGCCCTCAGAGCCCACGTGCCGCTGAGCACGCTCGCTGCCCCTGAAGTAGGCCTCCCCTCCACATCAGCCGTCTTTCCTCCATGACCATTCTCTGCTCAAACGCGTCCCGCCGCTTGAAGCCCAACCCGAGACGTTAGCAGCAATAGGCGTTAGCATCAATAGGCGTTAGCAGCAATAGGCGTTAGCATCAATAGGCGTTAGCAGCAATAAAGGCAGCGAAGGATCTGGATCCCTAGCTCTCAGACTGAGGGATCTCCTGTATCTCATTGTGGGCCCTGGTTTAATCTATTGGAATGCAGCCCTAATTGTACTAGAAGGCTTCTCCACAAATGATGTCAACTTGGCCCACGTGTACATTACATCGCAGAATATCCAAGGGGAAGGATTCAATTCCATTTAATCCTAATACCTTTCACTAAATTGCTCACCCAACAAATAACAGGATAGAAGGTGCACAGCACAGCAGAAGCTGTGAACACTGCTAGTCTGAGTAGAGAGGGAGAGAATGTGCATGACATATCAGTCCAAAAGTCTTGTTCAGAGCACACCTGCTGTGTCTTCTGAGTGTGGGAAACTGGATAGGGACACAGCAAGCGGTCAACAGCCGTAAGGTAAACCTCGAATCCCTTCAACAGGTAATCACACCCACACTAGTATAGTATGACTAGGTATATACTTTGGTGTGCCAACATAAACCAAGAATATTGCCATTTGGCTATTTGCCAACAGTTCATTCTCATCATGCTGAGTTTCTATTCTTCTACGTTGGTGACACTGGTGACCAATGACAGCTCAGCTGATGTGACACATTTCTATTGCTGTTCTGAACCTTCAACCGTGAAGCAGCCCAATCACCAGCCCTTGTTCAATCTGGGGACTTTAGTCGAGTAAAGCTAAAGTGCTATTAAGGTTCAGACTGCGTTCCGTCTGAACGGTATTCCGGAGCATTGTCTGCCACGCCCTGTTTCAGACGGGGGGGGGGGGGCGGTTGCATTACTGGTCCCTCTCCACGCTACGCCTGATTAGCAGACATCGTTACCCTGCTCCCGCTCCGTCTCGTACAGTAATCAGGTCGGACCCGACGCCCCCCCCCCCCCCCCCCCCCCCCGCAGCAGAGACACATCACAAGGGGGGCTGGGATAGACCATCTGTTCGCCAGGACGGTTTAAATCAACCAGAGACGGCCATGACTGCCTCAGGTGTCCCCCGGGGCAACAACAACGTCAACAACAACAACATCAACAACTGCATAACTGCATAGGTGCAAAAAACAAGTGTGGTGAGATTAGTTGGTGCTGTTGTCTCAGGGGTCTGGCCAAAGGAAGCTGCTGACGCTGTTGTTGTCGTTGAGACGCACTCCCGCAGAGGTATACGTGTTATCAGTCCGTCAATGAATGACGGACGAAAGGCCTGTTGTTGTTTATTGTGCTCTTCATCGACACATTCAGTAAAGATGTGTGTAGGAATGAACCCGGTAGAAAACAGGTGACCCACATGATTGCATGATTGTATAAAAGACCAGCTAAATAAAAAACACTTTGTTCAGCAGTGTGGATAAAGAGCAAAGCGACGAGTCTGCCAGCGGTTTGCAGTTACGTCTTTTACAGCCAGCCCCCCCCGCCATGCCCCTCTCTTCCCTGTCCGTCCATAAGCCTAACCTCCCACTAACACCCCTCCCTCCCTCCCCCCTCCTCCCTCCCTCCCTCCTCCCTCCCTCCTCCTGCTTCCATCCCTCCTCCCTCCCTCCTCCCCCCTCCCCCCATCCCTCCCCCCTCCTCCCCCCTCTGCTCCTCTACCTCCCTCCCTCCCTCTGCTCCTCTACCTCCCTCCCCCCTCCTCTCCCCTCCCTCCTCACTCCCTCCTCCCTCCCCCATCCCTCCCCCCTCCTCCCTCCCCCCTCCTCCTCCTCCCTCTGCTCCTCTCCCTCCCTCCCCCCTCCCTCCCCCCTTCTCCCTCCTCCTCCCCCCTCTGCTCCTCTACCTCCCTCCCCCTCCCCCATCCCTCCCTTCCCCCTCCTCCCTCCTCCTCCCTCCTCCTCCCCCCTCTGCTCCTCTACCTCCCTCCTTCCCCCCTCCTCCCTTACCCATCCCTCCCTCCTCCCCCCTCCCTCCCTCCTCCCTCCTCCCCCATCCCTCCTCCGCCCTCTGCTCCTCTCCCCCCCCGGCTGCAGGCTCCACCAGTAGGATGCGGACCCTGGACAGCGGCATCGGCACCATCCCGCTGCCAGAGTCCTGCTCCTTCTTCTCCTCCCTCCTGCACCTCCTCCCCAGGTCCACGTCCTCCCCCGTCTCCCCCGTCTCCCCCGGCGCCCCCGGCTCCTCCTCCAGCGAGGAGGTGTCCGCAACCTCCCCGCTGCCCCGCTGGAAGGTCCCGAGCGGGGTCCTGGGGGCCGGCGGCGGGGGGGGGGGGCTCCCCGGCTCCCTGTCCGACTCCTCCGTCGCCCTGGTGCGGTCCGTGCCTTTCCCCTCTGTGGCCTGCCCCCCGCCCCGCCCCCCCCAGCCCCCCCCCAGTGTGTACGAGTCCCACAGCCGGCTGCCCCGCCCCTCTCCAGGTAACCCTCCTCCTCGCTCCGACGCCCAGCGGCATGCTGGGGCTTTTACTGGAGCAAGGTCAAACAAGGTCGATCTTGAAGCTTTTATTTTTTGTCATTTGTACAAAGAGCAGTTCAGTTGACGTAATCAAGGGAACAACATTTGGAGATAGAGTAAAAGGACTTCTGCTAGCTATAGCTGTCCACACTAGCCACACAGGAGTATAACAGCACATCGTTCAACAGCTATGTGTCAGACATGTGGTTGTGTGGTGTACTGCCAATTTATTATCCCTGTCCACAAGTAATTCTAACATTACGATTTCTCATGACTTCTCCGAGGCACTTTCCTTGGGAAGCAGGTAATGCGTCTCATTCAGTGGGAATGACAGTGAGACTGGGGATTGAACCCCGTACCTTTCAGCCTCTCATTCAGTGAGGCTGGGGATTGAACACTGTACCTTTCAGCCTCTCATTCAGTGATGCTGGGGATTGAACACGGTACCTTTCAGCTAGGAGACATACGCCCGAGCCGGGAAATCGACTACACACACGCATTTATCTGCCGTTAGAAAAAAGGCTTTTACTAAAAGTCCTTATTTTCTCATTAAAGCCTAAAGTAACTTTCTTTATGTCAAGGATCTTTTCTTGAGCAGAAATAATTTGAGGAAATGTGGTTATACCCTCTTAAATAAAACGGTCCACTCCTGCTTAATGGAAATGAACTCAAACCGAAAGGCAGCAAATCTAATATAGGAACAAGGGATAACAGCACTACACAATCCTTATTTATAGTCCCAAAATGACAAAGAAGGGTTTTGTGTGTCATTACAAGAACTGAGAACCATCTCCAAGTCTTAAGAGTCTGTTTTATGCTAAAGTAAAGTCATTATCATTCAGAACGTCGCATGGCCCACAGCCCGAAGTCCTTCATCCACCCCATGGAGACAGAGGAAGCTCTTCTAGATTAGAGGGCTGAATCACAGCCGTGCTTATTTGCGTGCCGTGTACGACCTGTGAGCTCCAAAGGCGCTCAGCCCCAGGGCCGTAAGGGGCTGTGTGATCTGAAGGATCCCAGAGTCACCGAGTCTCGCCTCTCTGTTATCTCTCAAGGAAGCGTACGGTGATCCGTTGTTTGTTTCGATACAGGTCGTTATGGAGCAGGTCAGATTAGTCGTTTCTCAAGGACGCCTAGCGGTGTTCTGGTGGACATCGGGGCTCAAACCTGGAACCTTTCGGCGCTTGGTTTACTTGAATTGAGCAGAGTATATGTGTGCTGCAGCCAGACAGAAGATAAATGAGCCAACCTGGTTTTTTGTTGTTGCAAATGAGTCGCTCGTGCAGAGATCATGGCAGGAAAGTTTTATTGCGGAATATTTCAAAGCTTATAATGCTATCCTAAAGACAATAACAGCCCGTAGTCATGGAGAAAGAGGCTTAGGTGCTGATTTAGCAACTGTGCATTCTCTCCTCACTTTCTAGTCGTCTGCTAATTAAGACAGAAGCCCCATCTGTGGCGGCGTGGGCATGGGGATCATAAATAAAATTCTGGCTGTGAAAGTAATGCATCAAGGAAGACATATTTAAAGAAATGATCCATTACTTTGGGTGATCTACAATTTGAGATCTACCTAGTACCCTTAATCCATATCCCTTTGTGTTTCACTATGGGATGAATACTAATGGATACGTCAGAAGACTAAAGATTCTTGTGTTCACTTCAGAATAACAGCGTCGCATTATTTGCCGTATTCACATTTGCAGGTGGGGTGGAACCAAAGAAGAAGTTTATCAAATCGAAGACCAGACCCACGTCAGGCCAGCAGAAGGAACAGACAAGACTTCAGCTGGCAAACTGAGACAGAACCGTCTCATTATAAACCAGGTGAGTGACACTGTATTTCCCTTTTCAATTCCGATGAGATGAGAGAACAACCACTGAACCTCACACTGCTGGAGTTTCAAGAAATATAGCTTTTGAATAAGAACAAAAATCAAACGGTCAAACAATGATGTGGAAACTATGATGACAAAGATTTCATTGTAAATTCTGGCAAGATTATTTTCGGGTTCTTTCGATGACACATTGTCTTACCTTCCTCTCCCTTCTCTTCTCTTCCAGATTTACTAAAGAGCAGAACCAGGTAGAACCTCAGAGAACCTGGAGTGGAAAAGAAAGGCAAACCAGTACCAAAACCAGTACCACCAGGGATCCAAACACAGCATCATTGAACAGGAGTGTGTGAACTCTTGAGAATCCACCAAACTGGGTCAGGACAGTAATGGAGACATGATAGAACCATTGATCCCTGTGTAGAACACATCCTCATAATGTACTCCTTCACTAGTGCTTGAATAGAAATACATATACAGTATTTATAAAATAAACTAGGTATTCTAGTTCCGCTCGTACTTTGAGAATCAGAGCTGTCAAACGACAATGACATCGTGCACTATCTTCATCACACTTTGTTTCCTTCCTCTTTTTTTTACTATGCTAATAACTTGCATGTGATGATTTTCAACAGCTTTTCGTCATTATATTGAGAAAAAAAAGACAGTTATCAAGTTGGGAGAAAGATGTTGCAAGATATTACTCAGTGTGCACATTTTAGTATGATACGGGTAAAAAATTATATTATTTTCAAATCGTATCAAGTTTCTAATATTACTGTAATCATGTGTAAGTCCGTAACTGTAAGTGTTTACAAAAGACAAAACTTCACCAATGGAACCTGTATTCTATTTTTAATATATAATATACTTCTACTATTACTGCTTCTATGTTGAGACGTATTTCACAGTTATGACATCAAGACAGTGAGGGACAAAGCATGTAAACCTCCTCGTACGCGTTGGAGGCACAGAGTGCTTATTGATGAGCTCAGGGAACCCGCCATGTATTGTTCTGCGATGTCTTGATAGACGCTGTGTGTGTGGACAACGTCCAAAAACGGTACAGTTTCGAACCTCGTTGAACACGTTGTTAGTTAGTTCAACAGTGTATTCATCTTCCGGTTCTATATTGTTTCTCTAGCCTCTTGTTGTGTGTGCAGAGTCGTGTAAGATATGAAGCACTTCTGCGTTTAATGTGAGCCCTGTTCTTTATATTTATGTATTAACGCGTTGGTAATGCTCCCCGATATGTTGGCGGTTTTCTCTAGCTCTTATAGGATAGCTTTCCTCTCTCCCTTCCTTGTTGATATCTATGCCTTTCATGTGCGTAATTGCCAAACTAAATTGCCAAACACAGAATATCACTTTAAACGGCCAACGCTGTACTAAATGCAGAAATCAGATCGATTCATGATGATGATGAATTTAGCCATAGTCTCTTTGAAAACACTCTCCTACAACATTGACATCGCTATTACTCTAATGATCGTCTCTGATCTTGCACTGATGTCCCACTATATTATCACACATATCCGACTTACAGGGTAGTAGTTTGAACACTTGCTACCGACGCCTGTAAGAGTGCACTGATGTTTGTTGCCATATGACCCCCCCCCCTCCCACCCACACACACACAGGTGTAGCACATATTCAGACATATACAATGTGTTGGTGGATCAGGGGCGGGACCTGAGGCAGACCGCTGGCGATGGCATGGCTGATTAGTTTTGATATGATTCATACACTGAACAGCATATCACATTCACAGGAGTATTGTATTTTTCTAGACTGTATTTGTACTCCACACGGGTAAAAGACAGACCATTCTTGCACATGATTGGTTGATTGGTTGTTCACTATTAATAATATCCTCACTGGGTTGTTGTTATATTTTTTATAACCGCGTTCGTAGTGATTTTTGCTGTGTGACAATCTCCTTAGTAGACCTATTCATTCATGAATATTGTGTAGCACTTACATTCTTTGTTTAATGTTTGAAAAAGAACAAAAAATAAAACTCTTTAAATACTTCTGCAACATTGACTTCCTGTTTGCTTTGGGTTTGACTGGATCAGTGAGACACTGGAGCGCCTGCTGTTACGTAAGCAGGTTTGTTATGGTTAGGTTATTCTCTATATTCTGGCACATTACTCACACGCACTCTCTTGCATAATGCTTATTGATCATAGGGGTTATCATATGGCGGTATTACCATTGCTGTACTGTAGGGAACAGAAGGCTGAAGCACCCTTCCTTCAGGGTCCGGCTCTCTTCAGAGAGATCGGTGCTGGGTTGCAGGTGTTATTTTCTACATTTATGTTTGTGGCAAATCCACACCTTTGACTCCAGTTTATAATATAATTCCCCCACACACACACACACCTATGTGTATGTGTGTGTGTGTGTGTGTGTGTGTGTGTGTGTGTGTGTGTGTGTGTGTGTGTGTGTGTGTGTGTGTGTGTGTGTTTGTTTGCGTGTGTGTCTGGGAGTGTGAGTTTTTGTTTGTGTATGTGAGTTTGTCTGTATGTGAGAGTGTGTGTTTGCTTGCTTGCGTGTCTGGCTGTGTGTGTGTGTGTGTGTGTGTGTGTGTGTGTGTGTGTGTGTGTGTGTGTGTGTGTGTGTGTGTGTGTGTGTGTGTGTGTGTGTGTGTGTTTTGATGCGTGTCTGGTTGTGAGTTTCTGTGTGTGTGCCCATGTGTGTGTTTATGTGTGTGTCTGCAAGTATGTGTGTGTTTGTATGTGTGTATGTGTCTGTGTGTGTCTTTAAAAGAAAAATGGCTGCCAATTACAGCTAAATAACTAAATTCGGAAATGTAAATTGTCAACTTCACAGAGATAAATTAGCAGTACATCACGTTTGCTTGACAAAATTCCGCCAGCTGCTGTTTTCTAACCAGCGTATCCATTTGCCCTGAGCTATTCTGCCGCCTTGGCTGTGGTACGCTCTCACACAGTGACACCGCATTGTGCGGTAAACCAGTGATTATCTCAGGCTAATGTGTGGACCCATTTAACTCAAACAGTGTGCCGCACCCCATCATCTCATCACAATTGATGCACCATCCAATTTGTATGTCTCTATTTTTCCTTCTGACTAATAAGCATACAACAAAACAGTGATATCCTATTACATTGACAACATAATCTAACCAAGAGTGGTTTATATGTTTTATGATTTCTGATTTTTAAATTATTGTTAAATATTGATCCATTTATTCATCATGTGGTGTGTTATTTTGTTTGGACATAAACTTGAGTGTGAGAGTTGATCACAGCATGCCGGGGTGTTGCAGAGGAAAGACACTGCCTTCTCTAAGTATGGATAAAGTGTATGCAGCTCTGCGGGTTATGCAGACTGAAGGGGGACACTTGTGCACTCAGGCGAGGCGAGCGGGGGGCGTTAAGTGAGAGTTTAGGAATGGAACAATGCGACCGTAAGCAGCGATCACCATTTAGGTCACAGCCAGCAGCAGAGGACACTACTGATGGCTCATGGTTTCCAAAATAAGAGCCCTGGTGATAGGTGTACTGAGAGTTACATGGTGATGAGGTGTGTTTCCTATATGCTATTCATTTTTTAGGAGGACACATTTGACCATTTCACCAATTTCCATTTTGCTATTTCACAAATGTCCAATTTTATTCGATGTCATTTATCATCAACTCGTCTCAGAAATCAGATTTTAGATTCATATCTAAAGTCTGAATGCAGAAGAGCTCACATCTGATTCGAAGGGGCTTTCACTTTCCCTTCATATTTGTTTCTACCCATCATGTTGCTGGAGGCTGTGAAGGTTTCAAATCAACACTGTTTGGCCTTTCACTGTAGAAATATGCTTATTTAAAACCCATCCTGAAAGCTTTATCCACCCGCGCAAAAACCTTTTTCTTTAATATCCCCCAAAAAAAGAACAAGGCGTAAATCTCTCTTCTTAGTTTTCGGTTTCCTGCCCGCTCTCTGTGCCAGCTCCCTCCAGAGGTTCTGCTATAACACAGTAGGACTGCTGGATCAGAGGTTCTGCTATAACACAGTAGGACTGCTGGAGCACAAGTTCTGCTATAACACAGTAGGACTGCTGGATCACAAGTTCTGTTATAACACAGTGGAACTTCTGGAGTATCTGTAAAAAATGATTGACCTAGGTGAAACAGCCCTTCAGCAATCCACCTTGTAGATTACTCCCCCGGGGGGGGGAACCAATGGATAATTTCAGCAAGGTCCCCTCCCCCACTCACAGTGTGCCCTCCATCACCACAGCAGCACACATGATGGAGCAGGTTTTTATCCTCGAGTGAAGAGATTTCAGGGAGTACGCACACTCTGATCTGTTGGAGGCACGAATCCCCCCCCCCTCCTCCCACATACCTCTCCCATGGAAGAGTTATGTGTTTCCGTGACGACGCATCCTCAATCGTTCACGTCTATGAGACTTTGAAGATGCTATTTGTGAACGCACGCACGCATACACGCCAAAAGGTATCTTCAAATAGAAGCTCTACATGGAGGCCGCGAGCCTCAGTAACATGGAGGCTGCCTTGTTCACGGTCGAGTGGCCGGGCGCTGGTGCCTGATAATCATTAGAGGAGATGGCCGCTCTCTCTCCAGTCTGTGGGTCACTCCTCAGTCCAATAAGGGGAGAGAATGGAGGTGTTTTTTCTTTCAGGAAAGTCCAACGTTTTTAGATTCTGTGCCAGAGCTACGTTTATAAACTATCTCTGTAATTTGTTGTGTTATTTTCCTCGGACAGGAAAAGCAGCATGATGAAATGTGATTAATCTCCCTAGAGTCAGTGAGCTCGTTCTCGGTCTTCATGGGCTTTAACAGAACATTAACAGAATACCGGACTGCCCGGCTAGACTTCTGCAAACATCTCTCCTCTCTGCTTCTCATTGTGAACACATGAGTCCTTACTGTTGACGACTTACCACCCCAGTACAGCACTGCAACAGAGGAACCCTGCGGCAGTCATTAAATATATATAAATATGAATCTGTCGTGGTGGTTACTGGTTTCCACTACAACCAATGACAATACATTTGAAAGAAGGAGGACATAGTCGAGGATAGCCTCATACTTATAATTACACTTTTACAGGCACATGGACTCCTTTCACTGAAGGTCCATAGAAACATGAACACTTTGTGAGAGCCATGAAATGAGTGCTGTTCAATTCAGAAGCACACACCACTGAACGGACCTGAGTTCATTGAAGATGAGTAACACCATTGCATTTGTGATTGACCGAGCAAGAGAAGGATTTGATTAATGCAACCAATGTAAAATAGTTCAATCTTGTAAACACAGTTTATCGACAGTAATCTCGAAACAAGCGCACATTGAAAAAAACAGGGAGACACCAACAAATAAAACAGTGAGTAGAAGTATGCTGAAGTTACGCAGTGGACATTACTTTCCTCCTCCATCCTCGCCATTGAGAGGTGTAGTGTCTTTCTGTTTGTGTTCCTTCTGGGTTAAACGTGGGCTGTAATTGTCTTACTTACTCTGAGCAGCTGTGGTGCTGGCTGGGAGTGTTCTCTGCTCCCATTCATCTGGAGGCTCTGGCGTCCCCACAGAACCACAGAACTCTTATTACCATCACCACACACTGGACCATATGACACACAGCCTCATTCCCACATGATGGAATAGCCCTATTCCGGAATAGCCCTATTCTACAATAGGGCTTCTCCATCGCTTTGAATGATGGGGAATAACCTCCAATGGGGTCCCCCCCCCCCCCCCCCCCCTAATGTCACAGACAGCATTATTAGCTTTTGGAAAGCCGACATATATTTGAAAGTATTATTTCTCTCTTTTCTGTGGCTGCATGGCATTGAATAGGGATATGAAAGGGAGCTGGCTGCCAGTACCAGCCAACACCACCAAACACCATCCAACACAACAGTGCACCACCCAACACCACCCAACACCACCCAGCCCCACCCAACACCACACTGCACCACCCAACACCACCCAGCACCACCCAACACCACCCAACATCACCCAGCACCACCCAACACAACACTGCACCACCCAACACAACACTGCACCACCCAACACCACCCAGCACCCCCAACACCACCCAACACCATCCAACACCATCCAACACCACCCAACACCACCCAGCACCACCCAACACTACCCACTACCATCCAACACCACCCAACACCACCCACTACCATCCAACACCACCCAACACCACCCAGCACCACCCAGCACCACCCAACACCACCCAGCACCACCCAACACCATCCAACACCACCCAGCACCACACTGGACCATCCAACACCACTAAGCATCACCCAACACCACCCAGCAGCACATACACCACCCAATACCACCCAGCACCACACTGGACCATCCAACACCACCCATAATCACCCAGCAGCACCCAACACCACCCAGCAGCACATACACCTTTGTGTGGATGAGTTGTTTTTCAGGAGGTCTAGGGTCCACTGTGGAGGTCAGGATCTAAACCCACAGTCCATCACCCAACAGGTGTGTGGTTCATCTTAGCTCTGTGGGCGTTTGAATCAAGACTTCCTCTTGTCCATGCTCCGCCCCCCCTCCACCATCGATAGAGATGCCTGGTTGGGCGAACCCACGCAGTCTTCGGTTCGCTGTTTAAAATCCCTTGATGTGGTGATTTCTCTTATAATCCTCGATCTGAAACTTAACTTTATCCTCCCCACCAAACCATTACCCCCCCCCCCTCTCTCTCTCTCTCTCTCTCTCTCTCTCTCTCTCTCTCTCTCTCTCTCTCTCTCTCTCTCTCTCTCTCTCTCTCTCACACACTCTCTCTCTCTCTCTCTCTCTCACACACACACTCACTCTCTCTCTCTCTCTCTCTCTCTCCCCCCCCCCCCCCCCCCCCATCTCCATCTCTCAGACCCAGACAGAGTTCAATGCAGTGCGATGCTGAGCGCAGTGAGGGAAGACGCGCGGACCTCCTTGGCCATGCCCGCACCGCGGTGGGCTGCGCTGCGTCGGGACCACCGCTGATCCTCGGATACCCACCGGCTCTCCTCGGCTTCTTTTAAACTAAAACCACCCAGCAGACAAAAGGGATGCGGCTGCTCACCGTCACCACGCTGCTCTCTCTCCTCCTAGAACCAGGTGAGTGCATTAGATATAAAGATATTTAAAGGTAGCCTACGAAATGCGTAAATGTGCGGGATGTGTTCAAATTGGCGTGCCCCCATTTAAGTTTGGAGTAATAATAGACAAGATAAGTCTTTAAAATTAGACTTATATCAAATACAAATCTGTTAAATTGTCTAATTAACATTATGGGATGAGAACTCCCGCCGTCTTGGTGCAGATACATAATTAAACGAATTTTGCAATCACTACTTTTCCTCAACATTACGCCTTCAACACACTCCTCTCCACCGACTATGCGTTAAAGTTCATGGTCGGTTATTCCACCCAGGGTCGTGAAGTTGTGTCCCGTTCTGAACATCTGTTGCAGATCCACCCATGGATAATGTTAAATAATGAGTGTGGCGGTTGTGAGGCAGACCCATTCCTCTGCTTATGTATCCCTGTGGCTGATCGCTGGGCTGCTCTCTATACCTCTCAGACAGCAGGTTGTGGGTTCAAGCCCCACAGCCACCACTTACATGCATCAGTTATATTTTTGGGGGTTTTCGGACAAAAAACAGTTTTTCTCTTCATTTTTTGACAATCACATGTAATCTTTGTTCTATACTGTAACTGTAAGCTCGACCAGATGCAGCCAATATCTAGATATAGCTAATTAGGCACAGTGATCAGCACTGTTAGGAGAGTACAGTTAGGCACATATCCCGATTTGGCCATTGAACCAAGTACCAAGCACTAACAATCACTAGGTTAAACCCATTCTCCATATACAACAACCCTAGCTAGGATTAGACGCTACACAATGCTCCGCACTTATGGGGTTGGTAGTAAAAAGGTCAGGCCTAAATCTTTTTTTGAATGCAGGTAGCCCTTTTTATTATTGAAGGCGAGCTTATCAGTTGAGTGTGTGTGTGTGTGTGTGTGTGTGTGTGTGTGTGTGTGTGTGTGTGTGTGTGTGTGTGTGTGTGTGTGTGTGTGTGTGTGTGTGTGTGTGTGTGTGTGTGTGTGTGTGTGTGTGTGTGTGTGTGTGTGTGTGTGTGTGTGTACGAGTTCCAACAAAAAGGTACGTTTGATTCACTATGTCTCCGCATCAGAATCATATATGTAGTGATGATTGGTGATATGATACTAGTCAATTGCTCTTATTAACTTTTTTATTCATGTAGTATTAAGTAGAAAAGAAAATGTGGATAATGGAGTGACTAGTTTTAAGTAAGTTTGGTTCTTGTTGTCGTCTTGTGAGTCGGTTGCACTTATCGATAGAGGTCATCAGTTACTTAAATACATCTGGGTTAGTATTCGATGATCATGAATTGTACTCAGAAATAAGTATAGACTTAAATTGTTATTGTGCTTACAAATGAAGTCTACTTACATTTAAATTTAAGCCTAATATTATTTTAATGAGCCTTGATATTATTTAATAATAAAAACATATAATATTAAATTACACTTAATAGTAATAATAATAAAAGATTTATATAGTTATTTTCTAGGTACGCAATGCGCTTTACTTCATGAGTATGTGTGTGTGTGTGTGTGTGTGTGTGTGTGTGTGTGTGTGTGTGTGTGTGTGTGTGTGTGTGTGTGTGTGTGTGTGTGTGTGTGTGTGTGTGTGTGTGTGTGTGTGTGTGTGTGGTGTGGTGTGACCTCATCCCCTACCTCCAGTGTCCGTTCTCCATACACTGTCCCAGTGGGGAGGGGGAGTGATGAGACGTTCAGACCAGAGACCTGGGGAGGTTTAGGGGCCGGGTGGGGAATCTGGGGGTACGCCCCTACTCTAGTGGTGAGGGGTACAGACACCGGGGTTAGCCCCCTACTCTAGTGGTGAGGGGTACAGACACCGGGGTTAGCCCCCTACTCTAGTGGTGAGTACAGACACCGGGGTTAGCCCCCTACTCTAGTGGTGAGTAGAGACACCGGGGTTAGCCCCCTACTCTAGTGGTGAGTAGAGACACCGGGGTTAGCCCCCTACTCTAGTGGTGAGGGGTACAGACACCGGGGTTAGCCCCCTACTCTAGTGGTGAGTACAGACACCGGGGTTAGCCCCCTACTCTAGTGGTGAGGGGTACAGACACCGGGGTTAGCCCCCTACTCTAGTGAGGAGTAGAGACACCGGGGTTAGCCCCCTACTCTAGTGGTGAGTAGAGACACCGGGGTTAGCCCCCTACTCTAGTGGTGAGTAGAGACACCGGGGTTAGCCCCCTACTCTAGTGGTGAGTAGAGACACCGGGGTTAGCCCCCTACTCTAGTGGTGAGGGGTACAGACACCGGGGTTAGCCCCCTACTCTAGTGGTGAGTAGAGACACCGGGGTTAGCCCCCTACTCTAGTGGTGAGTACAGACACCGGGGTTAGCCCCCTACTCTAGTGAGGAGTAGAGACACCGGGGTTAGCCCCCTACTCTAGTGAGGAGTGGGAGGGGATCTTTAGTGAACACAGGGAACAGAACCTTGGTTAGACGTCTCTTCCCACAGACTTACGATTTGTATATCTGCTTGAAATTAGACATTTAAGACTGTCAATTCCCTACAATATAAATGTTTACCCATTGGATTATAAGTGCAATTTAAGTACAGCCTGAAACCCTGAAACATCCTTATGAACATCTATTGGTGATGCACAGCCCTGGTCCCATACCTTAAATGTGTAATATTGAACCTTATTGTTTGCGGTGTGTCGCTGAATGTGGTGTCAGTCTTCCCGATCGCTCCAGAGTCTGTTACCTCCGTTACCCAGGGCCACTGTTGCTACCCCAGCAACATCCGGAGGCAGCATTCTTGAAATGGTACATTTATAAATTGAATAAACAAATGAAATGTATTATAATGACATGTCTAACGGGCTTCATTATTAATTGTGAAAGCCAGCTTGACATTTGGCAGTGTGCTATGATACAATGGGCCACGAGGACGAGCACATTTTGACCGGCCATTTCAGGGAAAAACTAAAAGTCTCAAACCACAACAAATAAAGATGGCAGCCGATCCTAGGCAGAGATCTCCAGTGTACTGCTGGAGGGGTCCTCGTCAATATCAGGTTAACAGTGGTTAACATTGGTTAACTGTGACTCAGCGCTTCCCCTTCCACCAAGGCCAGGCCCCTGTAGCTGCAGAGAGCTCATGGCCAAGACCCCAGCGACAAAATAAAGGTGCATTCTGGGTACGCAAGGCTGCTGGCCCTGATCATTTTTATACTCTTTGTCCTTTACAGATTTCACGCCATAGGAAGATTGAATAACGTAATAAGCAGTAGTTCAGAGTCCCCAGGGTTCTGCCAGCTGGGAATTCAACTCATATCTGATGACATACTCTCCTATTAAAACCAGTTTGAACTGCAATGTCTCCGTGTGACGTAGCAGGGTCTTCGTCCATGGAAGTTAGTAGCGGAGAAGTGAAACAGTAATGGCACTTAGTAGCTCTTTGATGATAGTCGACCACAGCACATAGCAACAACCCTGGAGACGGACTCTTCCGTTCCTAATTAATGCCTCGAATATTAGAGTTAATTTAAGTTAATCTTTTTTTATCTTAGCAATTATTGTACTAATGCTTGCCAGTGTCAGGCTGAACGCTGAACCTGCAGATGAGCCATGAGAGCTTATGAGCCGTGACAGCTTTCTGTTGATACATCACCCATGCCTCCTCTTACGGACATTGACAACACATTTGTAGGGGCTTTATAATGTCTTAAATAAAAGTGGTACATTTGCCTGAAGATAATTGTATTGTCACAATTGATATGTAACCCATAAAAATGTATATGAAGTACAACCCTAAACCAAAGTATCTTGATAGACTAGAGCAGGGGTTCTCAAAGTTTTGACAGCTGAGGGCCAATTTAGGAACCCAGAATTTGACTGAGGGCTGCCCTAGGAAAAAATATTAGGCGGGAAACGCCGTCAGCATCCCAGTGGTGAAAAAGAACATTGCACCGTGGACCTCTGGGAGTGAGGTCAAGTGATGTCTAAATCACGAAACTGAGGTTCATCCTTTCAAAGTAATATACAGTCGGATTAAAACTAACAAATGTAAAAGGATTGAATTTGAAGCTAGAGAGAATCGACTTCTCTCTTTATCTATATTTATTTTTGTTTAAATTAATATTGATATAATAATAATAGAATAAAAAAAATTCAAATAATTTTTTCTTTTTATTTAAACTTACATCTGCATGTCATTGCGGGCCGCCAGGAATGTTTCTGCGGGCCGCCATTGGCCCGCGGGCCGCACTTTGAGAACCAATGGACTAGAGGCTTCAGGTGCCACTGCCAGGAGACACACTCTTACTTTGATTCTCAATGTCGAAAATCAACAAATTGAACGATACATTCGAACAAATAATTCCCAATAGCTTATCTTTTACATTGATTAAATCAGGCATTATACAGAATATAATTAAGAGTGACATTTAGAAAATGTATTACTGTTCTGTATATCACTGGAATTTAAAAAAACATGCATTTTGCTTACATAAATACAACAAAACCTTCAATATTATTTGTGTAACATTATCACTTTTCTGCTGTTCTTTGTGGAACCAGGAGCACTAACATTGTCATAAGTCCATTTGAAAAAAAACCAAGAGTAAGTTAATGGAAGACCGTTGTTATCATGGATTTGAGACGCTAAAACCACTGTGGAACACCACCTTGTTGTTCCCGAAAAAAAAAAGACATGCCTTGCCACACTGGGCTGGGCCCAACATCACATTTCTAATTTAAAAAATACCATATTAAATGTACTAATCAAATTGAACTGGTTGGATGGATAACCAAGGCTGGCGGCCTTCAGCCGCTCCTGGGGTAATGGATGGAGGGAGGGAGGAATGGATCACATCTACTGATCGATTGACCCATTGCCTGATTGGTTTCTGTCCAGGGCTGGCTCTGCAGATCCAGTGCTACCAGTGCGAGGAGATGACCCGCAACGAGTGCTCCACGCCAGAGTTTGTGGTCAACTGCACGGTCAACGTGCAGGACATGTGTCAGAAGGAGGTGCTGGTGATGGAGGACGGTGAGTCAGCCTAGCGCTGTTGTACATTGGGGAATGGGTTAACCTAGTGATGGTTAGTGCTTGGCACCTGGCTCATGAACATCCTTACTGTACCGACAGCGATATATTGTTGTTTCTCTTTCTTCGGAAATGCGTCATAGATTTGCCAAATTGTGATGTGTGCCTAACTGTACCCTCCTAACACTGCTTATCACTGCGCCTCATTAGCTGTATCTAGATATTGGCTGATCACTGCGCCTCATTAGCTGTATCTAGATATTGGCTGCATCTGGTCATCATGTTGGTTCTCGTTCTTCTGACAAACGTAATTATTGTAGGTCGCTTTGGATAAAAGCGTCTGCTACACGTCCTAAATGTAAATGTAGTCAGAGCCTATCCGCCCATCTTTAAAGCACCTGCTCACCATCTGCTGTGATGTAGACAGGCCAAAACCTAGCCCATGATGACATTGCAAATTAGGGTGGAAGAGGGTCATGAGGCTTGCATTTCCATTGGCCTATTGGCTGTGGTAGCTAGTACACATCAGAAGTTCCTCCCTCTCAATTCTTGCCAATTAACCCCTGATACTGAAACTGTAACGAAATATTCTTCACACACATACACACACACACACACACACACACACACACACACACACACACACACACACACACACACACACACACACACACTCTCACTCACACTCACACTCACACTCACACACACACAAACAAATCATCCACTATTACACGCAAAGACAGACCAACACATATGACCGTCCCCCAACACACACACACACACACACACACACACACACACACACACACACACACACACACACACACTAACTAACACATTCAAGTACAGAAACACGCACGCACACACAAAAAACACACAAAACACATGCATTCTCACTCACACACAGAAAATTTGCAAAGACACAAGCTGACAAGCAGAGGACAATGACATGCAGGCGCGAAGAAAAGAGACACAGACAAACAAAGCACGCACATACAATTGCACGGCATTCACACAATTAGACACACACAGACAAACACACGCTCAGTCCCTCACCTCACTCTGCTTTGTTATCTCACTTGGGGAATTTAGAGTGAGTTTTTTCCTTCCTACACAAGAGGAGCAAAAGCAATCAGACGGCGTCCCGGGCGAGGCGGGCTGCGCTGCCGTCCAAAGGGCAGGGCGGGACACCGGGCTGCACCCCCTCCTGCACCCCCTCCGCCTTAATAAGAACATTTCCACATGAATGCTCAAACAAGCCACGCTTTTATCAGCATTATCATAACAGGGGAGAGGGGAACTTAGCACACTGTACCTTATCGCCGCTCCACAATGATGGACGCGCGTTGTCAGCGGAGTCGGCTATCTGTGATTTGGGAAAAGGTCCTGAATAAGCAGTGGGAGGGCTGGAGGGGCCATGGTTTGATAAGCAATGTCCCCAGATTACCTGTTCCCTCCTGAAGCAAAGCGCCTCACTGCCCTGTCTGTACTGCCACCCCTACTGTCTGTCTCACTGCCCTGTCTGTACTGCCACCCCTACTGTCTCACTGCCTTGTCTGTACTGCCACCCCTACTGTCTGTCTCACTGCCCTGTCTGTACTGCCACCCCTACTGTCTCACTGCCCTGTCTGTACTGCCACCCCTACTGTCTGTCTCACTGCCCTGTCTGTACTGCCACCCCTACTGTCTGTCTCACTGCCCTGTCTGTACTGCCACCCCCTACTGTCTGTCTCACTGCCCTGTCTGTACTGCCACCCCTACTGTCTCACTGCCCTGTCTGTACTGCCACCCCTACTGTCTTACTGCCCTGTCTGTACTGCCACCCCCTACTGTCTCACTGCCCTGTGTGTACTTTCACCCCCTACTGCCTACTGTCTGTCTCACTGCCCTGTCTGTACTGCCACCCCCTACTGTCTCACTGCCCTGTCTGTACTGCCACCCCTACTGTCTGTCTCACTGCCCTGTCTGTACTGCCACCCCCTACTGTCTCACTGCCCTGTCTGTACTGCCACCCCTACCGTCTCCTCACTGCCCTGTCTGTACTGCCACCCCTACTGTCTTACTGCCCTGTCTGTACTGCCACCCCTACTGTCTTACTGCCCTGTCTGTACTGCCACCCCCTATTGTCTCACTGCCCTGTGTGTACTGTCACCCCCTACTGCCTACTGTCTGTCTTACTGCCCTGTCGGTACTGCCACCCCTACTGTCTGTCTCACTGCCCTGTCTGTACTGCCACCCCCTACTGTCTCACTGCCCTGTCTGTACTGCCACCCCTACTGTCTCACTGCCCTGTCTGTACTGCCACCCCTACTGTCTGTCTCACTGCCCTGTCTGTACTGCCACCCCTACCGTCTCACCGCCCTGTCTGTACTGCCACCCCTACTGTCTGTCTCACTGCCCTGTCTGTACTGCCACCCCTACCGTCTCCTCACTGCCCTGTCTGTACTGCCACCCCTACTGTCTGTCTCACGCGAGCACGCGTGCGTGTGCGTGTGTGTGGGTGTGTGTGGGTGTGTGTGGGTGTGTGTGTGTGTGGGGGGTGGGGGTGTGTGGGCATGGCGTCCATTGGCTGCCTCCATCCTGCAGGGCTTGGTGCTCTCCCGGCCGACAGGGGGGTGACTGTAGACTCAGAACACCCTTATGGAGCGGTGCACAGAGCCAGGGGTCCTGGGAGGCGCCCATCGGGGGCTGGGCCTGGACCCCTGTAGAGAGGCTGCTGGGGTCCTCCCCGGAGCAGTGTTCTCATCAACAAGCTCTACTCAGATGATGTTCTTATGAGTTCAACAAGCTCTACTCAGATGATGTTCTTATGAGTTCAACAAGCTCTACTCAGATGATGTTCTTATGAGTTCAACAAGCTCTACTCAGATGATGTTCTTATGAGTTCGCTGGTATGGCTATTTGACTGTGTCTGTACCGGAGACAAATGGAAATGTGCACTTCAGAAAATAACCTAACCCTCTGTCCCGTCTCTCTCTCTCTCTCTCCGTGTCTCTCTCGCTCTCTCTCTCTCTCACTCTCTCTCTCTCTCTCTCTCTCTCTCTCTCTCTCTCTCTCTCTCTCTCTCTCTCTCTCCGTCTCTCTCTCTCTCTCCCTCTCTCTCCCTTTCTCTCTCTCTCTCTCTCTCTCTCTCTCTCCCTCTCTCTCTCTCTCTCTCTCTCTCTCTCTCTCTCTCTCTCTCTCTCTCTCTCGTTCTCTCTCTCTCTCTCTCTCTCTCTCTCTCTCTCTCTCTCTCTCTCTCTCTCTCCGTCTCTCTGCTGTTTGAATGTCATCCTGAGGACCTAAAACGAACTTGTGCTTTTGACACATCGAGGTACCTCATAATATTTTGGGGCTTTGATGCCTGATCTGAATCACAGATCAATAGACACAAGGCTGTTTCTTTACTATTCATCTTTTTTGAAGGAATAGAAAAGAGTCATTTTCTTTATATCCGGGCTTCTCATCAAACAGTCATGGCGTGAGTCACATTTGACACCCATTCACAGCTCTCCCACGCCCCAGTGTGCGTATATATCTGGGGGGGAACGTAGACAGAATGTCACAGCGGCGATGGGGTTTGACGCCGGGTCGGAAGAGTCTACCTGAAGTGTTCCTTAATGACCTGTCTCTGTATTGTCTAACCCCAACCTGCTCCTTAATGACCTGTCTCTGTATTGTCTAACCCCAACCTGCTCCTTAATGACCTGTCTCTGTACTGTCTAACCCCAACCTGCTCCTTAATGACCTGTCTCTGTACTGTCTAACCCCAACCTGCTCCTTAATGACCTGTCTCTGTACTGTCTAACCCCAACCTGCTCCTTAATGACCTGTCTCTGTACAGTCTAACCCCAACCTGCTCCTTAATGACCTGTCTCTGTATTGTCTAACCCCTACCTGCTCCTTAACGACCCGTCTCTGTACTGTCTAACCCCTACCTGCTCCTTAACGACCCGTCTCTGTACTGTCTAACCCCAACCTGCACCTTAATGACCTGTCTCTGTACTGTCTAACCCCTACCTGCTCCTTAACGACCTGTCTCTGTACTGTCTAACCCCTACCTGCTCCTTAATGACCTGTCTCTGTACTGTCTAACCCCTACCTGCTCCTCAATGACCTGTCTCTCTACTGTCTAACCCCAACCTGCTCCTTAATGGCCTGTCTCTGTACTGTCTAACCCCTACCTGCTCCTTAATGGCCTGTCTCTGTACTGTCTAACCCCTACCTGCTCCTTAATGACCTGTCTCTGTACTGTTTAACCCCTCCCTGCTACTTAATGACATGCGTTTCCACTCACAGGGTTATTCAAATTGACTCTTAAATGGCTCAATATTAAAATAGTACAATGTCTAAATAGTACAATGACCCCAGAGGCCGTATCTGGTGGTTGGTTTGATACAGCAACCAGATTTTCTTTTGCAATGAAAATGTTAAGGTGTCCTTGAGTGACTGACCAGGCCCCAGTCTGATGAGCTACTTGTCATCGAGGCTGGAAGTGTGTCTGGGTGGGCAAGTGGCAGCAGTGGCCAGAGAGGTTCAATATAAATGCAATCCAATTCATGGTACGCACTGAGCATACTTACCATCACACACAAGGAAGAACTGAGGTATACACACTCACACTGTCTCTCTCTCTCTCTCTCTCTCTCTCGCTCTCTCTCTCTCTCTCTCTCTCGCTCTCTCTCTCTCTCTCTCTCTCTCTCTCTCTCTCTCTCTCTCTTTCTCTGTCCCTCACTCTTCCGATTAATTTCCCCCCTCTCTTTTTTCTCTCTATCTTTCCCATCACTGCTACTTTTATCTATGATGCTGTCTCTCGTCCTCTCTCTCTCTGATGATGGTCGTGGTAATGAGAGGAGGGGGCTTCAGAGAGCTCCTCTTTATCCTCTTCTCTGAAGCCACCGGGCTGTCGGACGCCCACCGTCTTTAGATCCATCTTTATTGTCATGGTGACGGCTGACCAACCGCTTTCTGCGTGGTCATTCAAAGATGAAATCCAAATGTTACGGATTGGAACACATAACATCGAATCAGCGTGAGGAGAAGAGCGGCCGCTGTTCAACCCCTGGTTTAAACGCTAACCAACGTGGTGGTAGTGAGATGTTTTGAGGGCCCCTGGTTTAAACGCTAACCAACGTGGTGGTAGTGAGATGTTTTGAGGGCCCCTGGTTTAAACACTAACCAACGTGGTGGTAGTGAGATGTTTTGAGGACCCCTGGTTTAAACGCTAACCAACGTGGTGGTAGTGAGACGTTTTGACGATGTCTGCAGTGCACTGCCCGCGGCTAATTCTGCTCCATATTTCAAGTGGTACCTTGATTGTTTTATATTAGCGGGGTGATTGGAACAAGGACTGAATGAAACGTCCCTCCTTAGCAGCACTTTACTCCACGCTTATGTACAGCTATTATTAGGGTATTGACGGGCAGGGCCGCTGAGACAAGACCCGCCTCACAACAGGCCATAGCCAATCAGCACACGGCAGGTGCCCCCAAGAAACCGCTTGGAAAAACCCGAAGACCGGTGTGCAAGTTGTTTGTGACGCCGTGAATCAATCGATGAATTGGATAACTAAGTGACAGCTACGCCCTAAGGACACGGCAGAAGACAACGCAAAACAACAACACAGACGCTGAGAAGTTTGCAGCGCTTTGAATGGATCACAGATAAACAGATTAACATGTCACACGTAAAGGGCTACGATTGGATCACAGATAAACATGTTACACATTAAGGGCTACAAATGGATCACAGATAAACATATGACCCATGTTATAAAATATAACAAAGAACAGTAGCGCTGCCCTGTTCAGCTACGCACTGTTCACTGTTCAGGATTTATTCTTAAATAAATATCACTGTTGTCAGCTGTACAAAGTGGTAGCACTAGAACTGACTGTACTCCAGATTGATGAGTGAACTTCCATAGGCCTGATGAGAAGGGTGCAAACACATTCCTGCGATGTCTGGATCAATGGACGTCCAAAAACTCTTTACATTATTTTTTTATATATATATTTTGGGGAAATCCTCTGCATTGCATTTAATAGAGCGTAGTGTGTGTGTGTGTGTGTGTGTGTGTGTGTGTGTGTGTGTGTGTGTGTGTGTTCAGCTTTGGTTCGGGGTCATTTCAACAAGCTCTGTGTTGTCTTGTTCTCAGACAGGACAGCTGTGGCGAGGACTGCAGTGTTTAATCCTCCACTCTGGAGACACATTGCCCCTCTCCTCCCCTCCAGAACACCCCCCACCGGGGGCTAATGAGAGCGTCCGCTCGGCCCTCCTGGAGGACGGACCGGAGACCCTCACACTGTCTGCAGCACTCCTGATTCGCCCGCTTATCTAAATTGCCTCTTACTATTCATGAGGCTCATTTGCCGTATCGGGAGGAGGAGATGAGAGTGGTCTTTGTCCGTCAGTATTTTCCCATTTAAAAGAGCTGGGGATAGTTGGCAATGTTCAAATCCATGCGGTTATTTGGTGACGCACTTCAGTAAGTGTGTGCATGTGTGTGTGTGTGCGTGTGTGTGTGTGTGTGCGTGTGTGTGTGTGTGTGTGTGTGTATGTCCATTTGTATGCCGTGTGTGTGTGTGTTCATGTGTGTGCCTTTGTGTGTGTGTGTGTGTGTGTTTCTGTGAAGAACATTTTGTTTATTTTGTTTGGATATTTGCTGAATTGTAATGCTCATTGACGGTTGCGTCCCGGTTTTCCCACATTATGTCGAGAAGCGAGTGAAAAGGAGCGCGCTCATGTTGGCCCAGTGTCTGGACTTCAGGTACTGTCCTCATTGGGTTCAGGTTGGCTGAAGTCTGCAAGGAAAAACAAAGACAACTGTGGATGTTGGATATTGGCGTTTCTCTCATCTATAGATAAGTGTTGGATTAGGATCCCCAGCCCTCGTGGTAAAATGCGAACCCTTTAGCGCCGTTTAATGTTGATCACCTGTCCCCGCTGTGGAACCAAGGGGACATTTATAGTGGTATCACGGCCTGGCAGCGCTAGTATTGCATAAATATATTGTTGACTACTGCTGTACTGTGTGGAGTTGGGAAGCACAGAACACAGAACGCCTTGAGAGGATTCCTTTTTGGGGGAAGAGACGCAAGACATCTTTTGTCGAGGAGAAGAAGGTCAGCTAAATGTTATGCCATTATTTGATGACTGCACAAATATTCTCTAATAAGGTTGCGAATACCGCAGGGCTTTTCAATCGGAGGATCGACTTTACCGTGGACTCCACTGGACTGTGGCCCACACTGCAGAACATTAAGGGTAGTGCTCAGGTTAAAATCTGCTCTGGTTCAGAACATTAAGGGTAGTGCTCAGTTCAACTCATCTGATGGTTCAGAACATTAAGGGTAGTGCTCAGGTTAAAATCTGCTCTGGTTCAGAACATTAAGGGTAGTGCTCAGTTCAACTCATCTGTTTGGTTCAGAACATTAATGTTGCACCAACATGGATTAAATTAATCCTGGTTTAGGGTTAATCTAGGGTTAGTAAATCTAGGTTTAAACTGGTTTATAATTAATCCAAGATGCGTTGCACATTTTAGTTTTAACTCTGGATTAGTTTACCTAGTTTAAACAAGGATTAAAATAGGATTAGTTTGTGTTCAGTCTGCCATGATGGATCCCTGCGAAAGGTGAACAAATTGCACAATATAATCCACAATTTAAAAAAAAAAACAACGGTTCACTTTTTGAATAAAGTTAACCGTTAATTTACCTTAACTGTTACAGTTGACACTGACAGTGAACACTTGTTACATTTATTAAGAGATGGCATGGCACATCAAAGAGGATCGAACTTTTCAACATTTGAAAAGATGTTGCTGTCGGAATTGATGGAGGATTTTGGGATTATAATTGAAGATAAAAGGATTGACAGCGTTACGCTGGAAACAAAGGAGGAGACCTGGGTCATGTTAGCGGAGCGCTTCAATGGCTCAACTGGCATTAAGGAGGTGAGGGACAAGTCACAACTGAAAGCCTGCTGGAAGAACTTAAAGGCAAAGGCAAAAAAGGATGCGGCAGAAGAGAGGAGGCGGATGTTTAAAACTGGCGGAGGACCACCACCAATGATTACGGACCCTCTATCGAAAAAAATCATTAATATGATCCCGCAGCAGATTTCCCCCCTCCCTAACCCATACGACGATGACGGCGCAGCAGAGAGGAATACAGCGACAGAAACTGAAAGTCCTCTGACTTTGATGCTTGATAGCTGGTCCAACCTTCCCATTGAGGCATATGACAGATTCTTTGGTGAATCTATACTGCTGTGAAAACTCGCTATTTTCGTCAAATTCCATTGGATTTAACTCTAATTTTCCTGCGAGGAACTCTTTCCTCTAACGCCATCCAGCGAAGATATGCAGCCATGTTGTCAAGTAAACAGCGATAAACCTAACATAAACCTCCTCCAGAGGTGGTTTAAATATAACTGTTAAACCAGGATTAAACTAGGTTTGAAATTGCTGGTGCAACGGATTTAAATTTAATCTCAGTGGAGTTTAAACTGAGATTACCAAAGGGTTAAATATAACCAGGATTAATATTAAACTATGTTTAAACCAGGTTTAAAGTTTGGTGCAACACGGTTAACAGTTAAACCTTGAATTAATCCAGTTTAAGAGTTAATCCATGTTGGTGCAACCCAGCCAGGGTAGTGCTTTGTTTGGTTAAGACACTCCGATCCATCAACTGAGTTCAGTTCATAATGTACATACCAGTTCATACCAGTTCCAGTTTCTTATATATAATGGTATTTAATGTTAACTCCCTTGTATTTAGTTGGATTATGTACTTAGTTTGTGGAGTAGGATAAGTATTATTTTTCAGCTGACTTCAGTCCTCATGTGTACTGACTAGGGATGGGCAAAATGATTATTTTCCGGGAACTACTTCTTTCAGTTCAGTTCACTATAACGATTCGTTTGTTTGATTTGTTCGTTTTGATTCGTTCGTTACGTCAGATTAAGTCATTTGACGGCCCTGAGCATAATTTAAGCGATGTCTAGGCTCTACCCCCGTGAAAATCGACAAGATACACTATATAGTATAACCAAACGTCCCAACAATATTTATACCACTTGCTTACTCTCTATATGTCATTCATAGTTTTATATTTATAATTTTTTTTTTTTACTTTACATTTAATTCTTCATTATTCAGGCATTACAGAAATTTCATGGTCTTAAATAAAAAATACGAACTGCAGTTTAATTTCTTTGTTTGTTCTTGAATTGACGTAGAATGGAGCAAAGACTCCTGGGATTGGGAAATGCGTTTATCCAATAGCAGATGGAGCAACACATTCTCACTCCGAGCGCGTCGATTTCTGACGAACGGTCAGTGACTTTGGCTTCAGTTTCTGACGCAAAAGGGTACCCTTGCGCTTCTTTTTTCGACGCATGGGGTTTTCAACTCCTTACAATGTAACAACTTCACGGGGGAGCCGATGGCTGCACATAAAGACGCTATGAGCATTCATCCCATTGGCTAACGGAGGACCTTGCGCTTCTTTTTTTCGACGCAGGGCGTTTTCCCAGACATGGGGGACTCGAGTCACATGACTTGACTCGAGTCAGACTCGAGTCGCAAATTTGAGGACTTGAGACTTGCTTGACTAACACTGATAAAAGACTCGACTTGACTTTGACTTGGTCTTCATGACTTGAGACTTGACTTAGACTTGAGACAGATGACTCGAAATGACTTTTCTAAAGTTAGATTATAGGTTGGATATGTGATTTGCGATACGCCAGCAGATTTTGAAAAGACGCAACTCAAATGGTCCTACCCCCTCTCCTTCAACGCTGACTCTGACTCCACCCATTCCAAGTACATGGACGCGCAATCACACAAGAGCGCGAACACAGATGCGCGAGAGTGGGCCAGGGCAGGCTAGCTAGGTTGGAGTTTAGGGTTGTATTCTAGCGCTAGGTCCAAATGTGGATTAGCAAGTAAACTAGCTCCAGTAGCTACCGCAGGATAACAACAAACAGAAGCTTGCTCTGGCACGAGCTTTGAGTACGTGCACGTGCACAAAGAGGTCACGCGCGGGGGGAGGGGGAGTGCAGTACGACCGTTTGATTGACGTACTTACTGTCCAATGCCACTCGGTGCTTCTGAAAATCATTGGCTGGAGTTTTTCGAGCCCTGCCCGTTCCACAGATGATTAACTTGTTTAATTTTCATGTCAGTAGGCTACTTCTAACTCAGTGGTTTTAAGTGTCTTTTTGTTCAAGGTGGAGGTACGAGTTATAGCAGTCCCTGCATCAAGTGCACCTGGTGAACGTGTGTTCAGCCATGGTGGGGTGATAATGTGACCGCATCATTCAGAAGTCAGTGACAAAGTACTGTCAATTTCTTTTTTTTTGCAAATGCAATGCATTGTAAGTCGATGTATGTTGAGAGCCAGCAAGATTGCTGCCAGCTTTCAGGCTTGTGTATTACTATTTCCCCTTCCTACAGTATGTGTATGTGATATTACTTTTGAAATATTCTTTTTTTTCATGTCTGATGCCATGTGTTGCAAATAATATTCTACAACATGTAGGGAGATTGAGTGATTGACTTGAACTGTTGTCGTATACAGCTACCTAGAGGTTATATTTGATTCTGTTCATAGGTTGGAGGTAATGATCATAAAAAACATTTTCAAACTATGCACATAATGGTTTTGGAATGTTTTGAATAGTTTGAGTTATTGTTATTGTTAAGACATTGTTAATGTTGAAATAAAACTCAACTTATGAACCACTCTCTTTACCGATTTTTAAATGTGGAAACTGGGTTAGATCATCAGATTTTTGTATGACTTGACTTGTGACTTGCTTGACCTGAGCAATGACTTGACTTGTGACTTGCTTGATTCTCACCACAGTGACTTGGGACTTGCTTGAGACTTGAAGGTTATGACTTGAGACTTGCTTGTGACTTGCACATGAATGACTTACCCCCACCTCTGGGTTTTCCACTCATTACAATGTAATCCCTCCACGGCAATATATGAAGCTATGAGCATTCATCCCATTGGCTAACGGAAGAGCCGATGGCTGCACATAGAGACGCTATGAGCATTCATCCCATTGGCTAACGCAGGACCATGTGCTTCTTTTTTCGACGCAGGGGGTTCTATTTCATGTAGGCTACGCCGTCTAGGCTTCGCCTTATGGGCTTGTCCCGTGCGCGCTGGTGCGCGCTGAAAATTCAAACTATGCACCTATCAGCGTGGGCACCGCCCACATTTCCCAAGGTATCGTGTATATAGCACGGTGCATACCGTCGCTCATCCTCCCTTTTCTTTCAGCACTTGTGCTTATCAGCGAGAAATTGAGAACTACTATTAAGAAGATGAGAACATCAACACGGATCTCCCAAGCCGGTGGCAGCGGCTCGGGCGAGGCCGCGGACAAACGGCCCTTTTCAGGGCCACCTGAGAGCGCTCCTGGAGCTAGGTCCTTTTCAGGACTCCTATGCGCCTCCTGTCCCACCTCCCTGGCACCGGGTGACGGGCATTTGGCGTGCTTTCGGTGCCTCGGCGCCGACCACGCCGCGGCTGCTATGGCGGCCCCCGTCTCCTGTGTCGCCTGCCGGGAGCTGCCTGAAGAGTGGATCCTCTCCAGGCATCTCTTCTTTTCCCCTGCGGTGGAACTGGCTGACGCCATCGACCTGTTCAGGGCCGGCCCTGACGTCGACGATGGCATCATCGACGCCTCCCTGGACGGCGACTCGGCGTCCGGTTTTTCCCGCTCTCGGGTTACAACCACCACCGTCATACAACACGAGGGTCCGCGCCGGATGACCGATCTCTTCCGGGTGAGGCGGCGGCCATCAAAGGGATTCCCATGCCGGCCCCGCCTCTTGCCCCCGTATCTGACGATATGCAGGGCGAGTGCTTTCGCACCCCATCTTTTTCCCGGCGGGTTACCCAGTGCCCCTTGTTCCCGCCTTTGCAGCACTTTTTTATTGCTGCAGGTGAGGACCCTTCGACCCTGAAGGCTCCGGTAAGATCCTACACGGATTTCACCAACGTGGAGGGTTGGGCCGATACTCAGGCGAGGGGGATCCCTCGCCTGGAGCCTCCCCTTGCAGCGCTTCTCTGTCCGGGCGCCGGATGGCTCCCTAACGAAAAGCCGCTGCCCCCCGACCGCCTCCAGAAGCAGATTGTCGGCCTAACAAACAGGTGTTCGTTTGTGCCTATCAATCCGCGGCGGCGGTCAACAACATCGCCCTGCTCTCCTCTGCCATGGTCTCCTTGTCGGCTGACAGGGAGGCCTACGGCCCGGAGGAAGCCGCGAGATGGCTGGCGGTTTCCCGCTTTTCCAGCGCCATCCTCCAGCTATGCCAGCCGATAGCCGTTTCGGCCGGCCAGCATATGGCGTGGGCTACCATGATTCAAAGGGTCATATGGCTCTCCCACACTGCGGTGCCGGAACGTGAGCGGGCCAGCCTCGTCCAGGGTCCACTAGCGCCGGATGGCCTATTTGGTCCCAGGTTCTCCGAGGTGCTCGCGCACCAGCAGTCAGTCCGTGAGAATCGTTCCCGGTTCGGGGCGATTCTCACGGGCTCCTCCCGCCAGCAGGCTGAGAGGAAGCGGGGTCTAGGCCGGTCCCAGCGTTCCATGGGGCCGCCTCCGACTCCAGCCCCGGTGCAGCAGCAGCCGCAGCCGCCGCGCACGGGGAGAGCAGCAGCGCCACGGACCGGGAAGTTCAGGACGCTTGCTCCTACTTTTTCTTTCCCTATTAAAGAAAAAAGTAAAGACCGTTTGGCCGAACGGCAGTACATGGTACCTAAAGAGCGATATTCCTCAGGCCACCTGCGTCATACGCTTGTGGTGCGCTCCTCCATGTTGCCTCTTTCCCCCTCTCAGCCCGGTGGCTGTAGGGTGGCGGTCGGACGGCGTGTTCACATGGCCTCTGGTTCACCTGCTTCTAAGAAGCGGCGTCCCTTGGAGCCTCGTGGACGGATCAGAGACTCGTTGCACGAGCCCGTGGATACGGTCGCTTGAAGGCCTACCGGTCCCCTGGTTCCCCACATTAAAGGTGAGGAGATGGGTCCGCGCGCTGTGGCTACAGCCTGCGGACAGCGCATGCGCACAGGTGCGGCAGCCGGACGGCTCGCTCCCTGTTCAGCGGTCACGAGCGCAACGTCTAGACAGCTCGTTGTGTTTACAGCGGCTGGTTCAGGTACGTCTCCTACGCTCGCTGAGCCTCCTCCCTTTCGTGGGAAGCCCCCCTTGGTTCACACGCAGTGTGGAGGCAGTAGGGGCAGAGGAATACGGGTTATTCCTGGACGGTCTTCTTCAGCTGTCGGCTCGCCCTCTCTCCAACCGCTATGCGTGTTGGCAAGAGCGGTGCGTTCTGCCATCGTGGTTGGACACCACGTTGAGATGGGGCATCCCATACAGTTCCAGCGTCGTCCCCCACCCTTTATGGGGTTGATGGAGACCACGCTACGGGACCCGGCTGCGAGCACGGCTCTGGCAGCAGAGGTGGCACGTCTCTTGGTAAAGGGGGCCATCACTGTCGTTCCCCCCCACGAGTCTCACCTAGGTTTTTATTCCCGCTACTTCCTGGTTTCCAAGAAGTCAGGGGAAATGAGACCTATTCTGGATCTTCGCGTGTTCAACAGATTCGTTGCCACGAGAAAGTTCAGAATGCTCACGGTCGGAGCATTGTTCCGGTGTGTGAGAGAGGGCGATTGGTTCACATCCCTGGATCTCAAGGATGCTTACTTCCACGTCCCTGTTCGGCAGGCGCACAGGAAGTTTCTCCGCTTTGCCTTTATGGAGATGGCGTACGAGTACCAGTGTCTGCCGTTCGGCTATTCCCTGGCTCCGCGCACCTTCTCGAAGTGTGTGGAGACGGCGTTGGAACCGCTCAGGCGTCAGGGAAAGAGGATTCTCTTCTACCTAGACGATCTGCTTATTCTGAGCAACTCAGAAGAGACCGCGAGAAGGGACACCATGTTGGTGATAAACCATCTCTCCTTCCTGGGTTTTGCCATCAACTGGGAGAAGAGCTCCCCGCTCCCCAGCCGGCAGACTAGACTCAGACTAGCTTTGCCTAGACTCAGCCACCATGACTGCGATGCTTTCGCCTCCTCGGCGAGACGCCATCCTGTCGGCGCTCTCCCATTTTCACGTTCGCAGAAACGTGACCGCACTGTCCACCATGCGCCTGTTGGGGCTGATGGCAGCTGCCCACCCCGTGGTCCCCCTGGGTCTGCTTTTTATGCGCAGACTCCAGCGGTGGTTTGCTCGCCAACGGTTGGACCCCAGGCGACACAAGCTCAGGGTGCTCCTCGTCCCCCGTTCGGTGTCGCCAGACCTGGAATATTGGAAAGGACCCTCCGCCCTTCTCAAGGGTGTTCCCCTGGGCAGGGTGGCGTCCTACGTAGTGGTCTTCACGGACGCCTCGTTGACGGGTTGGGGAGGAACGTGCCTCTCTCACTCGGTCGGAGACGAGTGGCGCACGCCCCCTACAGCACACATAAATGTGTTGGAGCTCGACACTGTGAGGAAAGTGCTGTTGCATTTCTTTCACCTGGTGCGCGGCCGCCACGTTCTGATCAGGACAGACAGCGTGTCGGCGGCGGCGTACATCAACAGACAGGGGGGAGTCCGCTCCCCTGCTCTCCACCGAAAGGCGGTCGAGCTCTGGCTTTGGGCTCATCAGTATCTCCTCAGTCTGAGAGCCCTGCATATCGCGGGCGCCCAGAACTTTGGGGCGGAACTCATGTCTCGAGGCGGTCCCCGCCGAGACGAGTGGCGGTTACATCCCGACATTGTCAGACTGATCTGGCAGAGGTTCGGGACAGCGCAGGTGGACCTCTTCGCGTCCAGGGAGAACACGCACTGCAGGTGGTGGTTCTCCCTCAGCCCTCGGGATCTTCCCCCGTTGGGGGTAGATGCGTTGGCACACACACCTTGGCCGCGGGCTCTCTTGTATGCGTTTCCCCCGCTCCAGCTGATCCTTCCTCTTCTGGAACGGGTCAGACAGGAGGGTCTGTCCCTGATATTAGTGGCCCCGGAGAACCGTTCAGCTCTGTGGTTTCCAGAGCTGGCCGCGCTCTCACGGTCAGCGCCGTGGCCAGTACCGTTCAGGCCGGATGCGCTTTCACAGGCCCACGGGACGGTGCACCACCCGCCCGATGTCTCGGGACGGCTGTTGGTTTGGCTCCTGAGAGGTTGATCCTGCAGGGCAAAGGTTTGCCTGAGACGGTTATCGACACTATTCAGAGCGCTCGTGCGCCTTCTACTTCTTCCCTCTATGCGGCGAAATGGTGCGCCTTCTCTAATTGGTGTGAGAAGAACCACGCTGTCCCATCTCAATGCGAGGTGGGAAGCGTGCTTTCGTTTCTGCAAAACTTATTGGAAAAAGGTTTGGCCTTCTCCACTATCAAGGTCTATGCGGCAGCCGTTTCGGCTGGCCATGCAGGCTGTGATGGTGGACCGATCTTCAGCCATCCACTGGTCAAGAGATTCTTGCGTGGGGCTAGACGGGTTAGGCCTGTTTCACGAGTGCTTTCACCACGCTGGGATCTCCCCACCGTGTTGCGCGGATTGTCCAGGGATCCTTTCGAGCCTCTTTCTCAGGCCCCTTTGGATGCCCTGTCATTTAAGACGGCGCTCTTGTTGGCCTTGGTTTCTGCCAAGCGGGCCGGTGAGCTAACCGCTCTGTCTGTCAGCCCGAGTTGCTTGTTGCTAAACGAGGACAGCTCCTTCGCGTTGCTCAGACCTAATCCTGCGTTCCTCCCGAAGAATATTAATAGTTCTTTTCGGTCGAGGGATATTGTGCTTAAGGCTTTTCACCCCCCGCCTCATTCTAGTGAGGCGGAGGCGGAGTTGCATCTCCTGTGCCCGGTTCGGGCGTTGGCTATGTACGTGAATCGCTCGGCCGCGTTCCGCTCCACACAACAGTTGTTTGTGTGTTATAGCGACGCTAGCAGGGGCCGCGCTCTCTCTAAGCAGCGGTTTTCTCGCTGGGTATGTGAGGGTGTTTGCTTAGCCTACTCTCGGCAGGGCTTGGCGCCACCGTTGGGCGTTAAAGCTCACTCCACACGGAGCGTGGCCGCTTCAACGGCTCTACTCAAGGGCGTTTCGGTGGAAGACATCTGCGCGGCTGCGTCATGGTCTTCCCCCGGCCCCTTTGTCCGTTTTTACATGTTAGACATGTCCAGGGGCTCACTCTGCAACTCTGTGCTGGAGTCCGGGACCCCTTTTACGGCTTAAGAATATAAACATGTTCTTTAAAGCGGCGTGGTTGGATTTCCTCTCGCCGGCTGGCGAGTTGGACTTGATTACCAGTCTTACTCTTCCACCTTTTTTCAAATGAAAAACAGGCTAGGAGGGGTTTCTATTGGCTCGCCAATTGTCTGGTGGTTTTGTTTACCAGTGTGGCACTCCCGCCGTTTTTTCTTCTAAAAACGGCCGAGAGAGTCCCCTTATTGGAGAGTCGGATTCTATGGCTCCGCCCCCCGGTAGTAGCGGACCTAATGGAAACCGTGTTGCTCTGGTTTTTCTTTTCCTTTTCATGGGTTCCATGAAGCACGGATTAGAGCCGGAGTCTTTACAGACTCACTTTTTTCTCCCTTGATCATTGCCTTGCTTGATCTAGGAGGAATTCGTATTTTATTAAGCTGTTGTGTTTTACACATCCTTGGCTTTTTTTAGTCTTAATGTGTTCTGGTGACTCAGGTCGTTTTGACTGGGGTCCAGCCAAACTTGATCGGGAACCCATTGATCGAGCTCCGCTCGCAGCTTCACCTTAGCCCATAAGGCGAAGCCTAGACGGCGTAGCCTACATGAAATAGAACTTGATCGGGAACCCATTGATCGGGCTCCGCTCGCAGCTTCACCTTAGCCCATAAGGCGAAGCCTAGACGGCGTAGCCTACATGAAATAGAACGATAGTTATGTTATTATAACTCTAGTTCTATGATTGTAGGCGTAGCCGTCTAGTTTCCCACCTGCTGTACCCTCCAAATGCTGAAAGAAAAGCGTGGAGGATGAGCGACGGTATGCACCGTGCTATATACACGATACCGTGGGAAATGTGGGCGGTGCCCACGCTGATAGGTGCATAGTTTGAATTTTCAGGGCGCGCCAGCGCGCACGGGACAAGCCCATAAGGCGAAGCCTAGACGGCTACGCCTACAATCATAGAAATAGAGTTATAATAACATAACTATCGTTTTCCACTCAGTAATCACTCCACGGCAATGTATGAAGCTATGAGCATTCATTCATCCCATTGGCTAACGGAAGACCCGATGTCTGCACATTAACGGCGATTTTACAGTGAAATCTGTGACATTCCTCAACACAACTACACCAACGTGTCCTTGTTAATTGCGAAACATGTATGGGTTAAGTTTATGGGCATCAGTTGTCCTGTTTTGTGTTTTGATTGAGAGAAACAATTGTTTTTTTGATCAGTGTTGGGTAGCTGAGGTCGTTGCTATAGAGGCCACGTCCGTGCGCTTTTTTTGACAACTGACAGAGCAACCCTTTCTCATCAAAATTACGTTCCCAGAGAACTATTCGGTATTCTCAATTACGTTAGTCTAAAAAACGTATTTTGTCAGTGATTACGTTTTATTGAACATATTGTAATGACCTCGCCGGTGACATAACGTGGTCGAGTCATTAGAAATTGAAGGAACTTTTAATGAACCAAAACCAGGTGTCACTGAAACCCGTAACCAACGGCAGAAATCCCACCCAAAACAAACCCCGGTACCCCGGCAACCCCCAACACGGTCTCACTCACGTGCAGGCCCCCACCCTCGTGTTCTTCCAAGGCCCTCCCCCAGCTGACCTAATGATTCGCCCCCACACTGATTGACAAGAAGAACATTACAATACATGCACACAGAACAACTGGCATAACGGACAACGAAATACAATGCAACACATAACACACAAACTATTTAACTGTCCCAGGGTCGCTACAATATCGTAAATACGAATTCGTAAAGGAGCTGCCGTCAATTGGGTTGTTTTTGTCGTAAACTAGGGTCCGATGGTTGAAAAATAGACAGATATTCCAAGGTATCCTTAAAAGGCAGCTTGGATGTGTTTATTTTCTGCAGTTTAGACTTCTTCTATAACTAATTTTTGAAAGCAAAACACCAAGCTCATTGATTTAACGAGGGAGGGTTATTTGAAACAATTTATTGAATAAATATTTGTGAGAGGTCATTCCTTCTCCTGATTTTACTTCCTATTTATGTCTAGGGTAAACCCCTACTGTCCACAAGCTTCCCCCCCCTCCCCATATGGATTTGGAGAATTGTTGCCACGTCCCAGTGGTGGAGGTATCATATGAAAGAGGGCATTCAATTATAGCCCACTACAATGATCAATTAGGAGGCCGAAGCCCTAAAGGAAGTGATGCAATAGGTGACTGAGTCGACAACATTTAAGTAAGCTGTATAGGGTCTCTTATATATCAAAGGGGGTCTCAAAGGACACATACGCTTCAACCTGTGGCTCCAGCACTACAGGAAAGGACTCAGCAAGTGCTCCATCTCGTTGCAACTCACCCAGCGGCTCGCTTGCAAGATTTTGGCCTGAAGTTCTTCCCAGACCTACACCCTAGCCATCCAACATGCATATCTGAGAATCAGGCCTCTCTTTAATAATGACAAAAAGTTATGAGAGAAACACACATTAACTTTTTGTTATCTCATAAGCGGCGTGGTGCCGGCTCCTTTTGACCCCCGACTTCAAAAACGTGGCCACAGGCCAGCTGTGTCTACACACCTTTAGCCACAAATGTACACCTCCATCCCACAAAAAATGGGGACTAGAAACTAACCTCTGTCTTTTACTGTACTGTTGGAGGTCACGCCCCTTTGCCGACCTTTTCGAGATAGCTAGGGATGCTAAAATGTTTACACACATTTCCCGGGGCCCCCTGAACGACATATCCGAGATTTGGAGTTCTAGCCCTTAGAGAAAAAAGGTTTCCCAAATGGAGTGTCATTTGGACAAAGCCCCTCAGAAGTGTAGCCTGCAAGACCTAATGGTTCAGAATGTGGTGGAAAAACAGTTTTTGAGATAGGAAGGTCCTACCGCCCTGAAATTTTAATACCTTATTCTAGGGCCTAACTGGGACCTCCGCACCGAAACTTGGCCCGGTCGGACCCCGAGGGCAGGAAGGGGGGGCCTGCCCTCGGGGTCTGACCGGGCCAAGTTTCGGGCAGGAAGGGCCCCCCCTTGCAGGCTACACTTCTGAGGGGCTTTGTCCAAATGACACTCCATTTGGGAAAACTTTTTTTCTCTAAGGGCTAGAACTCCAAATCTCGGATATGTCGTTCAGGGGGCCCCGGGAAATGTGTGTAAACATTTTAGCATCCCGAGCTATCTCGAAAAGGTCGGCAAAGGGGCGTGACCTCCAACAGTTGTCGACTCAGTCACCTATTGCATCACTTCCTTTAGGGCTTCGACCTCCTAATTGATCATTGTAGTAGGCTATAATTGAATGCCCTCTTTCATATATATATGATACCTCCACCACTGGGACGTGGCAACAATTCTCCAAATCCATATGGGGAGGGGGGGGGGATGCTTGTGGACAGTAGGGGTTTACCCTAGACATAAATAGGAAGTAAAATCAGGAGAAGGAATGACCTCTCACAAATATTTATTCAATAAATTGTTTCAAATAACCCTCCCTCGTTAAATCAATGAGCTTGGTGTTTTGCTTTCAAAAATTAGTTATAGAAGAAGTCTAAACTGCAGAAAATAAACACATCCAAGCTGCCTTTTAAGGATACCTTGGAATATCTGTCTATTTTTCAACCATCGGACCCTAGTTTACGACAAAAACAACCCAATTGACGGCAGCTCCTTTGCCGCGTGGTTTTTACATGGACATAATAAAGGATGGACCACGGACTGGAAAATGGCCGCCCATTCATTCCTATGCAAACTGCTCAGTGGCGCATGGTAACATACAGGAGCGATTTGCTTCCGCGGTATGTGGCCAGGACACGTGACCTAGTCCGTGACGTACCGGATGCAGAGATCTTCTTCTTCTTCTAGTTTAGTGGCGGATCATAGTTTTTCCCCATATACCGCGACCTACTGGACTACTACACAGGAGTTTGTGACAAGGACGTTGACAAGGACAAGGACGTTGGCAAATCATACTTTAAATCAGGGGTCTCAAACTCAATTTACCTTGGGGCCGCTGGAGGTAAAGTCTGGGTCAGGCTGGGCCGCATCAAGTATTCCACAGAAAAAAGGAGCACATCTGACCCAATCTAAGTTAATGATCGGGCTATAATTAGATCACGTTGGCATGTAATCGCTGACAACAGGGTCGTTGGTGGAACGATTCATAGTCGTTGGTGGAAACCAGGACATTTTAGCGTCCTTTGGCTTTTGTCGGGACTCAGGACACGCAACTCAAAATTGGGACTGTCCCGGCAAATGCGAGACATCTGGTCACCCTACCACAAGTGATAAAAAAGCGTGGCAAGCGACTCAGCAGAAATGTGCGTTCGACAACAACGTGCGGGCCGCACTAACACTACATTTTGATGTCAAGTAGAGGGCCACAAAATATCATCCCGCGGGCCTCAATTGGCCCCCGGGCCGCGAGTTTGAGACCCCTGCTTTAAATCATACAAATAAATTCAAAGAAAAAACCAAACTAACGAAACAAAATAAACAAAATCAAACAAACTAACAAAAGAAATGAATAAATAAAAAATAAAAAAATATATACTTAAGGTTAAATTCTTCTAATTAGGTTAGTATCTTTTATCTAATTTATCAGCAATTTCATTGCCATATATTCCATGGTGGGCTGGAATCCAACAGAACTGAATAACTAAACCAAGGCTTATAATATTTAAAAGAAGATGCTTTACCTCTATCACCAAATCTTCACGTATTGAATTATTTGTTATAAAACTTAGTATCTACAACCCATCTAAGAGCGGTTATTATTGTGGCCATCTCGATTGAGTATACTGATAAAGTCACCCACTCTATATCCATATCCTTTTTCAAATTCTGGAATATATATGCCAATACCACATTGTCCTTTGGGATCTTTAGAACCATCTGTAAATATTTTCAGATATCCATAGAATGAAGTATTTAAATAACTTGAGCAGGCATTAGCAAAACTTTGCTTGGTGAGATGCTCGCTTTTTCGAAATGGAATAAGATGCAGCTGGGTAGGCACTGATTTTACGAAGAATGCAATCAATAATTTATATAAAAGTAAATGTTTACATATCGACCAGCAACGAAGTTGGAGTAGCCTACCCAAATATTGAATTGTAATACACCAACATTGTCAACTGTCATACATAGCTAACCATAACCCTGTCATACATAGCTAAACAAGCAAATGAAAATGAAATACCTACCAACGCAACTGAAATGTTAATATCAGACAATTTACAATATTATGAAAATTACGTAGGTCTCCCATAATCATTCAGGTAATCAATACGTGCGTGCCTGTTCCAGCTATTTCAATGATATCCGTGTTATCCGTGTTATCCGTGTTCAACGGCATTCATGTCAAGTAAAGGACAAATCTCAGACTTTGGAAGTTAATGGAGTTAATGGAAGTTAATTCGGAATTTAATTTAATTCGGAAGTTAATGGAGCCGTGCACTTCAAAATAGGATCATAGCAAGGAGCCGTTTGTTTCAGTACGGCTCCTTTCAGCTGCGTACCCAACGTAAACTGCTAATAAAACGCTTGAGGAGGCGTTTTGAAAAGAAAAAACTTAATTTTTTTTTAGAACAGGGTAGAAATATAATTATGAGCCTTTGATTGATATCCAGACATTTCTTGCGGAGACACAATCCTGTTCCCCACTTGTATTGGAGTGGACGGCGATATCTACTTCTGGGCCGCATGAAATAACGGACCCCCGTCCACTCCCAGCTAAACAGCTGCAATACCAGGCTTGGCCTCTGAGCACGGGTGGATTGCGGAAGTATATGCCTGTCCTGGGGGCCTGGGTTTTTAGAGCCACGAGTATTAGAGGGGGCGGTCGATAGCAACAACCATAGCAACCATGACGGTCAAGTGACTGGATTCAGCCCCGTTGAAAAAAATAGAATACCTCCCAGTAGTAGCTTAATGATATTTAAATTATTATGACCATGAAGTCTTTATTTGCATGGGTTTACATTTCGTTGTGTAGCATGGAAAAATCGGAGAAACACTCCCATTCAGAATGCATTGGTTTACACTTCGTTCTTTGGAGCACGGTTATTTTTATTTATTTATTTATTTTCCGTTTTTGAGGAGTTGAGGATTTATCTGCAATAATCCAAAATCCAATGGAAAACCCGTTGGCTTTTTGTCAAGGGAACCGAGGGCGACGCTCACTTCTGGGTTTGCCAACATGCGTCATCCCTCTCCACCACTCAATACTGTAAAAACACATGTTCAAGTTGAATGATAATGCATGAATTTATTCTTTATTCTGCCATAGTAACAAATGGCAAAAATAGGCTGAGAACGAATTCGTATTTACGATATTGTAGCGACCCTGGGACAGTTAAATAGTTTGTGTGTTATGTGTTGCATTGTATTTCGTTGTCCGTTATGCCAGTTGTTCTGTGTGCATGTATTGTAATGTTCTTCTTGTCAATCAGTGTGGGGGCGAATCATTAGGTCAGCTGGGGGAGGGCCTTGGAAGAACACGAGGGTGGGGGCCTGCACGTGAGTGAGACCGTGTTGGGGGTTGCCGGGGTAACCGGGGTTTGTTTTGGGTGGGATTTCTGCCGTTGGTTACGGGTTTCAGTGACACCTGGTTTTGGTTCATTAAAAGTTCCTTAAATTACTAATGACTCGACCACGTTATGTCACCGGCGAGGTCATTACAATATGTTCAATAAAACGTAATCACGGACAAAATACGTTTTTTAGACTAACGTAATTGAGAATGCCGAATAGTTCTCTGGGAACATAATTTTGATGAGAAAGGGTTGCTCTGTCAGTTGTCAAAAAAAAGCGCACGGACGTGGCCTCTATAGCAACGACCTCAGCTACCCAACACTGATCAAAAAAACGATTGTTTCTCTCAATCAAAACACAAAACAGTACAACTGATGCCCATAAACTTAACCCATACATGTTTTGTAATTAACAAGGACACGTTGGTGTAGTTGTGTTGAGGAATGTCACAGATTTCACTGTAAAATCGCCATTAATGTGCAGACATCGGGTCTTCCGTTAGCCAATGGGATGAATGAATGCTCATAGCTTCATACATTGCCGTCAATGCCGTGGAGTGATTACATGGCAATGAGTGGAAAACCCCCTGCGTCGAAAAAAGAAGCACATGGTCCTGCGTTAGCCAATGGGATGAATGCTCATAGCGTCTCTATGTGCAGCCATCGGCTCTTCCGTTAGCCAATGGGATGAATGCTCATAGCTTCATATATTGCCGTGGAGGGATTACATTGTAATGAGTGGAAAACCCCCTGCGTCGAAAAAAGAAGCGCAAGGTCCTCCGTTAGCCAATGGGATGAATGCTCATAGCGTCTCTATGTGCAGCCATCGGCTCCCCCGTGAAGTTGTTACATTGTAAGGAGTTGAAAACCCCATGCGTCGAAAAAAGAAGCGCAAGGGTACCCTTTTGCGTCAGAAACTGAAGCCAAAGTCACTGACCGTTCGTCAGAAATCGACGCGCTCGGAGTGAGAAAATGTAGGGGGATATATGAGTGGCCCCACGTCGAATGGTATGACCCAAGATACGTCAGACAGAGAAAGCGCGCAAATTCGACGGTACAACCTTGTCATTTGTTTACCCATGTGCCATGAAAACACCATTGCTACCTCTCATTGGCTGAATCTTTGAGAAAGTTGTAGACTCAATCGATATAAGGTTGCGGGGAGGATTCGTTCGTTGTGAACGAATCGGTCGCTCATCCCTAGTACTGACGTTATGTGGCTTGACTGATCAGTCTGTTCTGTTTGGAACGGTTTCTGTCAAAGGTCCAGGGCCAGTTCCTATATTCATTAGAAAAGCACTCTGCCTTCCAACACAAATAACAGACAAATTTAGTCCTGTACTTTTTTTATTCACAGATTCATAGCATTTGCCATGAAAGCTCCCCACTCAGGCACTAGACATTATGCAATGACTCCCACCACCACGACCCCTCAGTATCTCCCTGTCCCCTCCTGCAGCAGGAGAACATGACTTTAAGAATAGAGGAGGGCATCAGGCGTCTTGTCCAAGGTTCCCTACAGGTGGTCTGCGGCCGGAGACAGCTCCACGCCCTCTGCGTGGGAGCGGACCGCCCCTCCGCCACCACACCATGCACCAACAAACTCTTCTCTCTGTCCTCGACCGCAGGGGTCCACTACCGCAAGTCCTGCGCCTCGTCGGGGGCGTGTCTCATCTCCTCCTCCGGCTACCAGCAGTTCTGCACCGGAAAGATCAACTCGGTGTGCATCAGCTGCTGCAACACGGCGCTGTGCAACGGCCCCCGGCCCAGGAAGAGGGCCCCGCCCTCAGCTGCGGCCGCCCTGGACCACAGCGGGCCCCTGGTCCTCTCCGTCCTCCTCCTCCTCCTGGGACACGCGGCTCTGTGCTGACAGACCTCCTCCTCCTCCTCCTCCTGGACACTCTGTTCTGACAGACAGACCTCCTCCTCCTCCTCCTCCTCCTCCTCCTCCTCCTCCTCCTCCTTTATGTTAATAACCTCGGGGAAGGTTTCGATGAAGGCATGAATGTTATTTCGTTGCTATATTAAATCAAAAAGGTTGTTCCAAAGGGGTTACAGGCGAGCAGTGTGTGGTGGGGGCTCCCTGCCGTCTCTCCGCCAGGTCCAGTGACAGAGAGGTTCAGAGGCTCTAGGACGGAGCCAGGGGGCTCTCCGGTATTGAGGTGAGGGGACAGGCTGGTGGAGGGGCGTGAAATGGGGCACACTTGGGGGGACACCTGAGCCTTGTGTTCGACTGGACCCCCCCTGAGTGGACCTCAGGCTCCTGCTGCTGGAGGGAGACTGATGGAAACAATCACTATGAACCTGATCCCGTGGAAGACATGCCACCTCTGGCTTTGTTTCCATTTGCAGATTTGACATGAGACAGAGTTGTGAAGCTGGCTCGATCCCCCTGGTAGCTAGCCATCAACACATCCTTCATCTTTTGGACAACAGATCACCCTAACAGGAGACAAGCTGCAGAATGTTCTACCCTTTATGGAACTCCCAAGAGGTGGATTATGTCAGCCAGCATGAAGTTAGATGACTCCTTGGATTGAGATATTTCTCTTTATTTCTAATTGAGTGTATAACTATATCTATATATCGGTCTATCTATCTATAGATAGACCTATCTATTTCTATAGATGTATATAAATATTTCTATAGATATAGAAATAGATAGATATAAAATGATTAATTTATTTAATATATATATTATATGATATATCATTTCTAATTTATATATAAATATACATTAGTGTTAGAATATTTTGTTACCTAGTAACTTTCTGGTTGTTGGGGTCTAGTGTTTGTTGCGTCAACCTGCTGATAGTGTTACCCCTTGCTTAACACTTGAGTATTGTGTTTCCTTTGTGTAAAGGGTCTGTATAAAAACACTCCTAGCGTACAAGAGAAACACCCCGCCCCGCCCCCCCCTCATATCTCCGTCTCCGTGGGAACCGTGTCCTTGGCTGCGGATGCGTGTGCTGAGCCGCTGTTGGTCTTGAAGATGAGGAACCGCAGAGGGCCGTCCCTGGTCTTCCCGGGGGCGCCGGTGGAGCGCTCCTTCCGGCCGCCGCGTGGTAGCGACAACAGCGGTCTGCGGGAATGTGTGGACGCCTCGGCGGCGGGCGTGGCGGTCCGCACGGTGCGCACGGTGCGCTTGTTGACGTGTTCGATGCGGAGGCGGCAGCGCAGAACCTGGACGAAGACCTCACGGAACTGCCGAGAGGACAAGTTGTAGAGCAGGGGGTTCAGCACGGAGCTTAGGTAGAAGAAGGTGTCGGCCACGGGCTGAAGGGTGACGTAGCTCTGGAAGTACGCCCGCGTCCAGGACGCCTTGGGCAACGCCGCCCCCATCAGCCGACGCACCTGGTTGGGCATCCAGCACACCGTCAGAGCCCCCACGATCAGACCTGGCCAGGGGACAGAGAAGTTGGGAGGGAGGGAGGGAAGGAAGAGAGAGAGAGAGAGAGAGAGAGAAAGAGGGAGAGAGAGGGGGGGGGGGGAGGGAGGTTGGGAAGAGAGGGAGGGAGAGATGGAGGGAGGGAGGGAGGGAGGAGAGAGGGAGGATGGGAGGAGGGAGGGAGGGATGGGGAAGAGATGGAGGGGGGAGGAGAGAGGGAGGTAGGAAGAAGGAGGGATGGAGGAGATTTGGAAAGAGGGAGGAAGGATTGATGGAGGGAGGGGAGAGGGAAAAGGAAGGGAGGAGAAGGGAGGATGGAGAGGGGGAAGGAGAGAGGGGGAGGGAGGAGAGAGGGAGGGAGGGAGAAGAGAGGAGGAAGAGAGGGAGGGAGGAAAGGGAGGGAGAAGAGAGGAAGGGAGGAAAGAGGGGGAGGCGAGAGAGGGAGGGAGGAGATAAAGAGGGAGGGAGGAAAAAGGGAGTGAGGGAGTAAGGATTGAGGGGGGAGGGAGGAGAGAGGGAGGGAGGAAGGAGAGAGGGGGGAGGGAGGAGAGGGGGAGGGAGGGAGGGAGAAGAGAGAGGAGGAAGAGAGGGAGGGAGGAAAGGGAGGGAGAAGAGAGGAAGGGAGGAAAGAGGGGGAGGCGAGAGAGGGAGGGAGGAGATAAAGAGGGAGGGGGGAGTGAGGGAGGAAGGATTGATGGGAGATTGAGGTAGGGGAAAGGGTAATGGGAGGGAGGAGAAAGGGAGGAAGGAAAAAATACAAAAGACATGATACAATTTAATTATCAATTATCATCCCATAAATTTGTCTTACTATAAAACAATTCAGTGAATAAAAGGAAATCAGTTAAAATGGTCCTCTAATAGGAACTCTAACTTGAAGCTTTGCTCAAGGGCACTTTGGAGTGTGGAGACACTGTGGTCCACTCTCACTGCACCATGCTGGAGTGTGTAATCTGACTGTTTGCCAGGACCACTAAGTCCCCTGTCCCTCCATCTATTGTTTATCCTCCCATGCTTATGATTTGAAATACGCCGTGACCAAACAGTGTTTAGAAATAGCTTCAGATGGCTTCACTTGAGACCTTATCTCCGGCTGAAGAAAGCCAAGCTTGTTTACCTGCTGCACGCCGGCTCTATGTGTGGAAGGGATAACATAGTTTGATCAACCAGACACAATTTAAACTATTTGTGATGAGTAGAGCGCTCATGTAGAATGAGCGGTTGGGAAACTAAATGGAGAGCTTTTAAATCTTCGATTTTAATGTTAAATTACGTAAAATAATTCAGATTGTAATTATAATTGGAGGACTTTAGTAACATTCTGGAGAGAGGAGAAAGGAATTTGTTTGTTACTTCATGTCAGTGTCAATGTCAAAGTGCTTTTTAATCGATTTTTTTCTGCTCTTGGTGTGTCTTATTATTATTGATTATTTGTGCGTTATTCTTGCTCTGAAAGCGGTGCTTTGACTATTATCTATTATGGTGTATATATTCCAATATCCACATGGAAAAGGTTTTCACAGCAATGCATATTTCATTATTTCTGCTGGTCCCCATGGGTCTGAATGGTAGTTTTGCTCATAGACGGAGCTCTCCTCTACAGTGGGGGATAATAAAAATGGACAAGATCCACACTGTTCAACAGAAAGCTGAGAGACCCAGACAAATAATCGTACTCATTTCAGTTTCTACCTGTTTGCCTAAAGGGTAAACACAGACATTGCAGGATCTACTCCATCCAATAGCGTCCCAAAGAATAGTATAGCTCAACACATAGCGGTTTGTTTCACACCATGACAGGTAGGGCTGCATCAACAAACACCCACATGTAGACCGCTGGCCAACAGCGGCAGTGACTCACTCACCTGCGGTAGAACACCAGACTTCATCGACTACAGACCACAACGCCAACCGGTAGGGTATACACCGACCAGGGTTGATGCTTTAAAACAGCTCCTCTCTCTCTCTCTCTCTCTCTCTCTCTCTCTCTCTCTCTCTCTCTCTCGCTCTCTCTCTCTCTCTCTCTCTCTCTCTCTCTCTTAGGTGGAGTGAAAAGGCTGTTGGCATGTATTGTTGAAAAAAATTATAAATTATAATGGGGCTTCGGAAATGAGGTAACAGGGTGAAAAAGTTAACTTTCAGAAGTTTGTTGTCATGGGGACCAGAAGCCATGACTTTGAGTACGATTGTTGTCAGTGTTCAGAGGCCCATAGTAACAGGATGTTTGGATGATGACAAACAGCACAGTGTGAACTGCATACTATAGTGTTTACAAAGCCGCTCTCATAGTCAATGTCTCATCCAATAAAGCTATTTTGTCATTGAAAGAAATGGGACTTTGTGTTTATTCCTCCGTTAAGGTCTTTTGCTGGATCTCATGGGGGACAGAAGTCTGTAATACCAGTGAATATGGTCCTGAAACTGGGATTCAACATCAGGGTCTCACTCACACACACACACACACGCACGCACGCACGCACGCACGCACGCACACGCACACACACACACGGGTGCGCGCGCGCACACGCAAACACACACACACAGAAAAACACAGACACACAAATACACACACACACACACATGCCTTTAAGGGTCTCCAATAGACCTGCCCTGCATCCCTCACTGCAGAACATACGCATCCTGCTGGGGGGGTCCCCTCCGCCGGGGCCCCCACCAACATGACCCTGGGCCGGGGGTCCGATTCCTCTGAGCACGCGCTGCACTACAGGCAAATAAACACGAGCAGCTGCTCTGTGCGATTCCCAGGAATGACTGTTCAGATCACATTGTAGACACGTATAGCTCTATATCGCCGTAGATGTCTCATTTCTTTGTCTCGTAACGGCCAACTCATGTCTTGATGTGTCGATCCCTCGAGCTTTAAGCACCAATTTACAGAGAAAGCCTATATGATTGCCACAAATGGTTCGTCTCCTCTCAGGCAGCACGGTGTGCTGGTGGTTTGTCCTCAGGCGAGCCCAGTGCCTTGTCTCGAGATCGCCCAGAATCCTACGGAGGGGTGTTGGTGCTTTCCATACGGCTGTCGCCTTGATTTATACCGCCGTACATCATTGTGGCAGAGTAGGTGATTGAATGCGAGCGGAGGTAAGAATGCCCGTCAAAGCGTATCATTTAGTTTGGCTGCTGCAGACGTTCCGGAGACTTCAGTGCTTTTATGGGTTTGTCATTGAAAAGTTTCCATTCAGCAAAAAAACTCAGAACAAAACTTCAAATGTATTCAAGCTCTCAAATATATTCAAAACTCCAAACGAAGATTCTAAGACCTTTTTTCAAACGCTACAACACGAGCTACATGAATAATGGCAGGCAGTCAAACCAAAAACGACTTAAACTGAACCGAGCGGCGCTCCGTCTGCAAACAGCCACCTACAGGAAGGCAAGCCATTTACCACACACTTCACACGACTAACGGTGAATACAGATACAGTTTACCACCACCATCCTCCAACTCACTTTACATGTTAGGCACTGGCTGAGATCACACTATCAAACCGTTTACAAGAGAACCGCATCTGGTTGCTAAGCAGCAGCATAAACCTCTGTACCGCATCAGCACCGATAATGCTAGGGCTCAGATGAGTGACCCAGATGTTGGTGTTATTCACGCCCTTCAATATTTAATTTATTTGATTGGATTTCCTTTGTGTCTAAATAAGAGAGAGCATAGAGACAGTAGAGGGGTAAGGTAAAGTCGAGTAAAGGTTATTGGCTAAGATTTGAACCTTCCCAAACACATTGATCGATAAAACACAACAAATGTCCACCTTCCATTTTATTGTTCATTGGCCGTCAAACTTCTTACAACGGTTTCTTTCTAGGCTTTGTTGAATCATCTGATTTATTTACTAAGCTCCAACACAGTAAACAGAAGGGTTTATAATCATTCTGTTCTTTATTTTCTGTCCATCCATATAAAACAACTAGTGTGACACCGGAATACATTTCCAGAAACAAAGCTGTAGTTTTGAAGGACGGCCGTGATAACAGAGATTTACTGCAGGTTCCATTAAGAATGGACACAAAGTGGACATTGCTGACTGAGGCCATGAGAAGCCTGATAAGATGTGTTCATACAGGGCTGGAGGAGCTGCGTGAAGCCTGAGTGCAAAGATGCTAAAAACAAGTGTCTAGACTCAGATTAAAAGAAAGAGATGAGCTGAAGGAGGGAATATGGAGTGAAAGAACAGAATTCAAACAGACAGACGACGGAGGCTGTTGAGAGTTGAACAGTACAAAGAGTAGAGAAAATAGAGGAATGAGATTGTTGAACAAGCTGAATGAGTCCTTGGCAGAACCATCTAATTGCTGAAAAAATTGTGTCCTCTCTAACTCTTGATAAATAATTGATGAAGGCTAAATGAGCTAAACTGGCTTTAATTTTCTAATTGATTAATTGCAATCTATTTTAATGGACTCATTGCTTCTGCGTAATGAACCGTTATCTGCAGTGTAATCAGTTGTATTATTTATCTTTAAATATGCAGATAGTCTGACAGGAGTTGGGAGAACAGTAGATTGTTTCCAAAAACCTTTTTTGGTTTTATTTTTGTCAGTGATTAAGACCTGCAATCTTTATTCACTTGCCTTTGATTCAAATAAACATCAGATATTACCTTACGTTAGATGATGATCCTAAAAACAAATATTCTTGGCTAACTCAAACTATACTAGATTTACCCAGGCTATGCTAAAATAACTAATGCTATGCTAGACTGTAGAATGCTATGCTAATCTGTTCCAGAGAATGCAGGTTGATTGAGGCTGTGCTAAACTAACCCAGGCTGTGCTTAGCTAATACAGGCTGTGCTAATCTAACCCAGGCTATGCTAGGGCAACCAAGAATGGGGCTACGCTAGACTGGAGGGGGCTACGCTAGGGGGTACCAGACCATGCGAGGCTGTGCGAGCCACTCAGGCACAGTGTTGTCCGCCATATATTATGGGGGGAAAGGGCGATTCTCCTCTGCAAAGAATTTGTTTAGGTTAGTACCTCCTGTCATGGCTGCTTATTGATCACAGTCAAGGCGCTCACCTGGAAAATTGTAACTGCATCAGCACTGAGCCACTTAGAAAACATCTCATCCTGTACAGGCGGACTGAGGGACTGGGTTCAGATCTGCGTATGCCCACAACACACTTTAACTGACATTTATACGCCATACCGTGGGTCTATTGTGGTTCTATAAAGTAGTACCTTTGTGTTATTGTCAACATGGATACCCCAACAGATACTCTATAGACATAGAGACAAAATAAATAAAGAAATCCATAAATAAATCTATCTCCCGACCACGGGCAGCCACTATTAGAGGAGCATTAAACCCCATTATTGTGAGCAACAAATCTCAAGCCTTCATTAGAATCTCTGAATGTAGTCACTCAGTATAGTGGAGCTGTGTGGCGATGCATACAGTAGGAGGCTAGAGTAGACTTCATAAGGGAAGGGAGACTTAAAAAGGAACGGGAACTTGAAAGGGAAATATTTAGGTTGAAATGGAATTCAAACGCAAACCACAAAGCTCAAATCACCTCCGCTCCTCTCAACTTTCATTTTGTTGCTCTCATACACGTTTTCTCACCCTAGTTGTTCTATCTCTCACCGTTTCGATGTTTGTAGACAACCTGCAGCCACAGACTAAAGATTAGTGTAGGGTGTGCCGTGACGTCAACCCTTTGTCAACACACAACCAAATTGAGTCTTCATAAAGTCTATCACAGGCCAATTTAACACTGAATTGCCAAACATGATATGGCAGGCTGTTCTTAAACATCCCTGCTATCTGTAAAAACATTTCAGTAATTGAGAATAGCATTTGTCCTTGTCGAAATTGTATTCGCACTAGATAAAATGGTTGTTAAAGATATTCACAATAACATTCTTACAGGTAGAAATTGTATTACAGATATAAGACATCTTCAACTTTGATAAGAATAATCAATCTTATAAAATAATCTATTTTATTTTATCTATCTATATCTATCTAATAAAGATACATGAAACACATACAAGAAACAGATATCCACAATACATTTCTGGATATCTGCAATTGCATTGTTTTAAGTCTTAATTCTAATGGTAGATATCTGAAATCACATTTTCCCTAAAGCCTTATTGTCGTATCCGTCATGACATTTTTGGTAGTCATGATTTATTGTGGGATATTCAAAATTACATTATTATCTAGAATGGCTTTTAATAATGGCACATTTTGAATGAATCTGGCTCTGATTGGTTTAGGCAATCAATTTACCGGGTAAGGATTAGTAAACCATCTACTTGGTTAGGTTTAGCAAAGCAAACTACTGGGGTTAGGTTAAGGCAACCAAACTACTGGTTTAGGTAAAGGCAACCAAACTACTGGGTTAGGTTTAGCAAACCTAACTACTTGATTAGGTTTAGCAAACCTTACTACTTTATTTAATTTTTTTGATTATGTCAAGGCAACACAACTAGGTGGTTAGGTTGAGGGTTAGGGTGCAGCCAGGCCCCCAGGAACAGTGCATACTTCCGCAATCCACCAGTGCCCAGCGGCCAAGCCTGGTATTGCAGCTGTTTAAGCGGGCTGTGGACGGGTCCCTCGATTCAAGGGGCCCAGAAGTAGATATCTCCGTTCACTCCAATACAAATGGGGAACAGGAATGTGGCTCTGCAAAAAATGAATGGATATCAATCAAAAGCTCACAATTATCTTTATACCATGGACTAATGTAAGTTTTAATAAAATGTAAGTTTTCTCTCTTCAAAACGCCACCTCAAGGGTTTTATTAGCTGTTTTGTTTTGTTTTTTTTGCAGGAGAAGGAGGGGTGGGCCGCTGAAAGAAGTCGTAGTGAAACAACAAATGTTGTTTCGGCCCGGCATTCGAGAGGGCTCAGTTAACTTCTCGTGTCCAAGGTTTTCCTTTTACTTAACATGAATGACGTTGATGGTTTTGAGGCACTGTGTTGACTTTGAATCCCTTAAAGTCGCCGAGGGATGTGTAGACAGACCTCTCGCTTATGATGTTACAATGCTAACAATGCTAGACAACGAGAATATCTCTGCACCTTCCGACACGTCATGCACTAGGGCGTGACTGGCTCCCATGATGCGGAAGCAAATCCCTCCTTGACGTTGCCCTGCGCCATTGAGCAGTTTTCATAGGAATGAATGGGCGTCATTTTTTTAATCCGCTGTCCTTTCTTTAATAGGTCCATGGGTGCAGCAGATAGCCCTTTCTGAGAAGCAGCAAGTTCAGGCTGAGCCAACCAGAGGCAGAGAGGGGCGGGTCATCAGGCTGAGCCAACCAGAGGCAGAGAGGGGCGGGTCATCAGGCTGAGCCAACCAGAGGCAGAGCGGGGCGGGTCATCAGGCTGAGCCAACCAGAGGCAGAGCGGGGCGGGTCATCAGGCTGGAATTGTATTGATTAAACCAGCAATGGCAACCATCCATATTTGGTACATCGAGGTCTTGAATGGCCACAGTAGTTTATAGCCTAAACATATAATATTCAACCACTAATAACTTTATAATGGAGGAAAAACATCCAAAGGGACCTCTCAAATTTTTTTTAATGGAGATGAATTTGTCACTGGGCAAAGAAGAAGTATTTTTGGATCTTGGTTCTGTCATAGCCCTGTAGTTAAGGGCTCTATACAAATCACATGTACTTCACTTCACAACACTAACAAATGAAATGGTTGGAAGAATGCTTATTTCCATGTAGAGAAAGGTATTGATGAGGGACTAAATATAGGAAGAGATGAAGAGAATCACCAACATGGTGATCCTCTAGTCTAGATACTGGTGACCAACGTGAGCTCAAATCACCAACAATCACCAACGTCAGCTCTGCACATGATGATGAATCTTTTAATTGAGTGAATCATTGTATGGATCTATAGCCTCGCTATGGGTTGGAAAGCCGAAAGAAAGACAATGCAAGATAAAAAAATTAACAAAATGTACATTTTTACACACATCCGTACACGCACACAAAGGAAAATAATGTTCTGGCATGCTGACAACTTAAAAGAGAGTAAACAGACGAGTTGGCTTCATGCATGTTAAACTCATACATTACTTCCTGAAACCCGAAAACCATGAAGATCATGCGTCTGATAAATATCAATTCCAAACAACACCTAGGAAATCAACATAAATACAAAAGAGAAAACGGCATATCCGATATGCCGTCTCACTTCCACAGAGGAGATGGGCTTTAGTCACTGGAAGTAAATTGATCTTTTCTGTCCAGTCAAGCATAAACACACAATCTCTCTCCTCTCATGGTGAATGAACGATGAAGCAATTATTCATAATCAGAGGATCATTTCAAGAAGAGCGTGAATGAACGATTTACTTGAGTGAATTTTAACAAGTCACCACAAAGAAATATCTTTTAGGATGGCATGGATCAGGAAGACGCCCCTTATAGAGTGGCGAAGTCACGCCCCTTCCGGTAGGGCTCATGGGACCTATGAGATCGAAAAATATGAATGGGTGTCAATGGAGAGAAAATAATTATTTTCTGGTCCCGGTCTTTATATGCCCTGGATTACACATATGTTGTTTGTGGATTTAAAGGATAATTTTTCATGCAAAGAGTTCGACCGTTTATTGTGCAATTGTTCAGATAAAGGCTGTAGAGAAAACACAACGAGAAAGACTACACGGCTCGTATGTGACGTCACGCTCCCTGCGACTGGCGTGGAGAAGACCGACAATCTTCCCATCGGCATAACTGAAACTCTGCACGTGCCCCGATTTATAATGGTTTTCACCTCTTTCGATGCTTTTATCCTCCCCTTGGAAAAAGCGGTGAAGTGGGGCAGAGAGATCGCCATCTCTGTGCCGAGTTCCAAGGGCGGGTGTGGTGACGTATATCATATGCGTCGAGAGCAGCGAAGAGCTGTAGTTCACAAAGCGGCCTCACATAAAACCTAAAATAATCAAACTTCTTCACGAACATTTTTAGTTTTCTTTGCATGAAAAATTATCATTTAAATCCATAAACAACATATGTGTAATCCAGGGCATATAAAGACTGGGACCAGAAAATAATTATTTTCTCTCCATTGACACCCATTCATATTTTTCGATCTCATAGGTCCCATGAGCCCTACCGGAAGGGGCGTGACTTCGCCACTCTATAAAGACATTGGTTCCTGTTGGTTATCTTGTAAATGGTTCTGTTTTGACTTCACAGTTGGAGGGAGTGATGAGTTCAGTTGAGAGGTTCTCTCTCTCGACCTCTCTCCGTCTCTCCCCTCTCCCCCCTTCTCTTCCCACAACTCTCTGTCTCTCTCTCTCTCTCTCTCTATGCACCACCTTTGTATTGCTCTGTTCTATAACTCCCCCGCCCTCTTTCTCCATCACTCCCCCCCGCCTCCCTCTCTCTATCTCCCTCTTCCTTCCTCCGCTTCCCTCTCTCTCTCCTTCTCTTTCTCTTTCTCTCTCTCTCTCTCTCTCTCTAGCTCTCTCTCTCTCTCTCTCTCTCTCTCTCTCTCTCTCTCTCTCTCTCTCTCTCTCTCTCTCTCTCTCTCTCTCTCTCTCTCTCTCTCTCTCTCTCTCTCTCTCTCTCTCTCCATCACTCCCCCTCGGCCTCCCCATTCCTTCCTCCTTTTCCCTTTCTGTCTCTCCTGCTCTCCCTGTCTCCACAATTGAAGGTCGGAGTGTCAGTGTACAAATAACACTTTACCTAAACAGCCTCTCCTTCAATAAATTCTACCAAAAGTGAAGAAGAGGGAGCCGCTCCTTGACTGGGCCACAAATCGCCGCTCAAATGACAACAGCTCCAGCTGACCTTTCACGGAATACTAAGTAGCAGCTTTGCATCAATCACATGAATGTTGGAAGATGCCGAGGGGGAAGGAAGGGGCGGCCATTTTGTTTGTCCTTGGTTAAAGCGTCACAACGTCATGGCCATCTCTTATGAGACGTGACAGGAGTACAACTGGCAGACTCCTCTCAGAGCGTCTATCTGTGTTCACCTCTCTGTGTAACCTTTGTTTTCTGTTGTGTTCCCAGACCGCGCAGCGCCAATTAAAACGGGGTCCTGGATGGAGGGGGAGGGAGGGAGGGAGGGAGGGAGGGAGGGAGAGAGGGAGGGAAGGAGGGAGGATAGCAGTTATGGAAAAAACTGTCTTCTTCTTTTCGAGAGATTTGGGAATACAATTGTTGTCCAAAAACGAATCTTGTTTGTACAGCACTTGCCTGACATTTGCTCCTTGCCTGTCGATTTAAGATCAATTTTTTTTAAGATCTAATTGTAAATGAGAAATATTCTTGATTGAATGGCAGCTCATTGTATTCAGCTGGTCATCTGTGTATCCATTCTGTCATGGTTGGCATTGTATATTTATGTTAATCTCTAACCTTCGGTACATGATTAACGGTCTTGGGGTCTGTAATTGGTACCTCAGGCAGGTGGCCAGTATCCAGTGCAGCAGTCTGCCACAGAACATATCATGTGGGCCAAGTTCTGAAAGAGGGGACTGGGCCTCTTACTCAGTTCAATTGGCTTATCCCCTAGCTTTGTAGGCATTGAGTTGGTGGGTAAATCAAAAGATTATCTCGGATCCATCAGTCCTCCTATGTGATAGCCCAACTTCTGGCTGGGGATGGTACAGAGCCTGGTAAACCAAGCTAAAAGGGGCGGAGTCGCACCACGTTTTCTGTTTGGTGAAGAAGCTATTCTCCCGAAGACATGCTGATCAGCGCAAGAGGGCCAAACTTTCAGAAGAGCATTTTAATGTGTATTTCTGAAGAGGCTAGTCTACACGGTGTTGATTTTTAACCGTCACAGATTTTTTGTGTTACTGAGTTTGTGTTACCCGTTTATAACCAATTACATGCTTACAGATCCCTGCTACCAGCAACATGATTCAGATACTCTATAGACAAACAAATATGAAATGAGAGAGACTCAGATTTGAGCTTGTCTGTCATAAGTCTTTAGAATTTGTCTGGAATCTGAAAAGAAACCCATAAAGACAGGCTGAGAGTTATAGTTTTAATAAGTGTTTTAGTAGAAGTGTCAACAGGTATTTGGCCTTGAATCACCCCTGGTGGTGCTGTATCTTCTAGCTGAAAGACTGACAATCACAGGGCTGTCCCTTCAACTCCCAGGCTCCTACTGGCTTTTTAGAAAGGGAAGACACTCTTGAGCAAGGCATGCCATAGCTAATTGTTGGGTTGCTCTGGATCATACAAAGCAACACATAGAGGGATAGAAGTGATGTGCAGAGGTTCTGATGACACGTGCCCCCAGTTCATCTGAGGCGGTTCCATGAGGTGCTTCTTTAGAATATCAGTCTATGGAATTATCACAAAGTCAATTATCCCCAAACGATAAGATTGAGATTCATGGCTTATCGTTCAGAGGCTTTCATCAGAAAACCAGGAGGGTATATTGAAAGTGCAACGTAATCCACTGAGGAGATTACATTTAGTAATTAGTATAAAAATAATACTCAATTACAATTAAAAGTGTACATAGCAACAGTACAACAAAGGCTGGAGCTGCTTTCATCTTTCATCTGCTTAATTTTTAATTGCTTTTTTTGTAGATAAAACAGACTGACTGTTGACTGAAGGTCTGTGAAGTGTTCAGACAGAGGAAGCACCTCCTCTCTCCCAGCCAGCGCCGCAGTTCCCAACACAGAGAAACACGCTGGCTGATTTCTCTTCTACTGGCTTTGTGAATCATGTCGTTAGGCTCCACGTCACTCCGGCAACTTCACCAAAGTTTCAGTCGTTATCGGCATTAGACTTTGCTCTCGCTTGATCTCGGCCATTGTAAGTGTGAAACGACTGACCAGGGCCAAAACAAACTAAAGAGTGCATTGTGCATGCCACACAGGGTTGTTCTTATGGATAACTTGATTAGGAAGAGACAATCTTGAGATAATATGTTTTATGATTTTATAGTGGCACTGTTGTTCTGAGAAACCTTTTTGGTTCCATTGATGTCCAAAGACATGTTTTTAGAGCTACTGTGTTAAATGACCAGGTACAATGATAAATAAACATCATTATCGTTGGCTCATGAAAAGTAATATGTCATGAAAAGCAATATCTTCTAGCTTGAATGGAGGGAAGATATTGTGGTAAAGGGAAAACAGTTAAAACTTGTGAAAGAGACATATAAAGTCCTTTTTTATCCAAACGTGGGGGTGTATTTTTGACGTGATATTATTAACTGGTCGATCATAATCTTCACAAAGTGTATGTTATTACCCAACTGTAAAAATCTCCCACCCTCCAACCATTGGTATGAATGTCTCTGGAGGCGCCTCATTGGACGTTCAACAAAAAAAAGGGGGATTGTAATGTAATTCCAATTAGGGCATTTAGCAGACGCTTTTATCCAAAGAGACTTACATCGGTTAATGCACACATTGACGGCAGAGCCAACCATGCAAGGCGACAACCAGCTCGTCAGGAGCAGTTATAGGGTTAAGTGTCTTGCTCAGGGACACATCAACACTCTGCTGGGGATCGAAATAGCAACCTTTCGGTCACAAGACAACTGCTCTACCTCCTGAGCTAAGCCGACCCGACGACGTATCGAAGTAAAGCCGGTTATAATATACTTTCAATTCGGACATCAGAGCTAAGCTAGCTTCCAAATCCGAACCACCAACTTTATAATCACTCTCATCGAGGTAATAACCGTCCAACAAAGCCCTCGACCGTGACTGGAGACCTTGTGCAGCCGTGGACCCCAGCCGCAGCCCCAGCACGACACAACACAACAAGTAGACAATCTGTTCTCAATTACATCTCAGCGCATTATCAAATTGTTATTGGCGGTTGGTATTGCCGCTGGCTCGTCATATATCAGTGCTGAGATATTGCTCAGAGTCGGGCCCACAGAGGGGTAATAAGCCCAGGTTCTCCTGAGGCGGTCTGAAGGCTGGGCCGGCCCTGCAGGGGGCAGGGGGGGCCCTTCATGTCACCCTACACACAGAGGAGATACGAGGCCCCCGGCGCTGGGCAGGGGGGGAGGACATCATTAAACCGGCGTTCACCTGAGGCCCAGGTGGCTGAGGTGTACAGTCTCTGTGTGCGTGTGTGTGCGTGTGTGTGTGTGTGTGTGTGTGTGTCTGTTGCTGTCCTTTTTGTGAAGGTTTATATATTGTGACTGCATGTGTCTATCTGTAACATCAGTGTGTGTGCGCGTGTGTGTATGTGTGTGTGTGTGTGTGTGTGTGTGTGTGTGTGTGTGGGTAGCTGGGTGTGAGTCTGTGTGTATGTACACACACAGTGTTTGTGTATTGTGTACATGGGTGTTTAAGTTTACTCTCTGAGTGAGTGAGTTTGTAAATGGGTGAGTGAGTGTACACTGTGTGTGTGTGTGTGTGTGTGTGTGTGTGTGTGTGTGTGTGTGTGTGTGTGTGTGTGTGTGTGTGTGTGTGTGTGTGTGTGTGTGTGTGTGTGTGTGTGTGTATGTGTGTGTGAGGGGGGTAGGGGGTGTAGAGCGGCGGCGTGGGGGGGGTCAACCCAGGGAGCGGTGTGTCTGCCAGCCTTTATCCACGCTCATGCATCGCGCGGAGCAGAGTGTCTGGGTGCTTTATACTAGTGTCCGCATGATCCACCGACACTCCCCCACCCTCCCCTACTGAGAGAGAGAGAGAGAGAGAGAGAGAGAGAGAGAGAGAGAGAGAGAGAGAGAGAGAGAGAGAGAGAGAAAGAAAGAGAGAGAGAGAGAGAGAGAGAGGCAGAGAGAGAGAGGGAGAGAGAGAGAGAGAGAGAGAGAGAGAGAGAGAGGGAGAGGCAGAGAGAGAGAGAAAAGAAGAGAGAGAGAGAGAGGGAGAGAGAGAGAGAGAGAGAGAGAGAGAGAGAGAGAGAGAGAGAGAGAGAGAGAGAGAGAGAGAGAAAGGAAAGAGAGAGAGAGAGAGAGAGGGAGAGGCAGAGAGAGAGAGAAAAGAAGAGAGAGAGAGAGAGAAAAGGAGAGAGAGAGAGAGAGGTAGAGAGACAGAGAGAGAGAGAGAGAGAGAGAGAGAGAGAGAGAGAGAGAGAGAGAGAGAGGGAGAGGCAGAGAGAGAGAGAAAAGAAGAGAGAGAGAGGGAGAGAGAGAGAGAGAAAAGGAGAGAGAGAGAGAGAGAAAAGGAGAGAGAGAGAGAGAGAGAGGGAGAGAGAGCCCTCAGCTCTGTCGTCGTGCCGCTGAGCTGCAGCATCAATCTGCTCGGCTCGTGAGAAAAGAGGCTTTACTGTTTTTAACAGCAAAACAACCCCGGGTTAAGTCTGCCTGCAAGCCTTTCTGTCTGACAGTCTTCCCGTCTACCCGTTTCTCTGTCAGTATGGCCGTCGGTCCGTCTGCTCTTTCGTTTTCACTCTTGCCCTCTCTCTCTCTCTCTCTCTCTCTCTCTCTCTCTCTTGTAGCAGGGAATCAGAAGCTGATTCTTTAACATTTAATCACAGACGAGCACCTCTGGGTGTTCATCACAATCGATCGTGAGGGGAAAAAGAAAAGAGGTCATTAACCAACAGAGCTGTAGGCAACGCAAACAAAATTATTATTCGTTTCAGACATGGCTCCTGCTGCGGTAACAAAACGAGTATCTAAAGCAATTAACCTTCTGTCACGGACACTCAAGTGTGGGCATCTTAACGAGTTTGTGCACCTCCTTTAATTACTCTTTTAAGCAGCAGCAGGCCGACCAGAATTAAAAGTAATTCCGAGGTGAAGTGCGACGATGACAGCAGCGTGGTCAGTGTGTTCCCCAGATCACTGCCATTAGGAGAGAGCTCCTTCAGTGGAACCCTGCTGAGACTGTGGAACCTCCAGCACTGAGCGGAGAACCCTCATTAACCCTTTCATATTCCCATCCATTAATCTGTCTCTCCCCTCCTCCCTCTCTCCATTCTTCACTCATCCATCTCTCCTCTCCATCTTTCCCTCCATCTCCCATCCCTCCATCTCTTCCTTGTCTCCATCTTTTCCTCCATTTCCCCACCCCTCCATCTTCTCTATTCCATCCTCAATCTCTCCATAGCTCCATCCCTCCATCCCATCTCTCCAGGTCAGTTCGATATCAATATGAAGATGAGGGAGTCTATCTACCAGCAGTGAGCGGCTGGCGGTTGCTGGTTTTCCATCAATATTGAACGCTTATGAATTTGTAAGCAGCAATGGCAGATATGATAATGACGGCAGGGACAGCAGACCGAGTGGAGTTGATTAGCGAGCGCTCTGGGCAATCGCTAATCAACTCCATCTGGTCTGCTGGAGTAGTCAAGTGTTGTAGCAGCAAACAGGAAACAGCAAAGGTACTATCCCTACGGTGATGGAGGACAACACTCCAAACTGTGCACTCGGTTCAACACAGCAGGAGATATGTGGAATAACTTCCTTGGCGCTGTGCACAGGGTTTGGACAGATGGTTTTGCTGGTTATTATTATTGGGGCATAAAAGGAACAGAAGATAGGACAGTTAAGCAAATAGCCTAAAATCTCCTCATGGGCATCTGCTATGACTTTTTAGATCTCCGTTTTTGCTGATAATGTGATTTAAACGTAATGGGAAGGGACCTTCAAGGGCTCTGAAAAGCGTCTTGGTAATTAAGATTCTCAATCAAACCCGCCGCCCTCCACACCTGCGTATCCCGGCCCAGCCCTAACCTTTCTCTGGCAGCTCTGTGGTGTCAGCTCTTTGTGGATTCTACCTTTTTTTCAGCCCATAACCTTGGACTGGCTACCAGCCCGGAGCTGTTTATCGTGATGGACACGTGCTGCATCGCCACGCTGGGAACCAAAAGAAATTACATTCGAGAGGATTACAATGAATATCAGAGTTTGAAATGTTGGGAAGGAGAGAGTGTCTGGCACCAGTAATGGCGGAAGGACTGGTTCCCGGGGACTGGGTCTCCATGGCACCCAGGGTACTGTCCTGGGCGACCTCAGACGGAACATTCCAGAATCCATATTGGTATCCTAGCAGGGAACCTGTGGCACCAGGTGAGCGGATTAGATCGCCCCAATGCACACTTCCTTTATTGTGGAATAACTATTGGTCTGCTCTGAAACATAGACATAAATAACTACTTATCAATAATTGCTTACCAACAATGAGACTTTATGCGTTAAAGGGGGCTATCAGAAATGGTAATGGTAAACAACAACATCACTCTTTATCCTCTTTATAAAGAACTGGGTTAGAACGAGAGAATGATTGGTTTTCAGCTGTGGTAATTAGTGTGTGTAATGAATTGCACTAACAGGTAAAAGCTCCTCCATGCATCATCGGTGTGGCCGGCCCCTAAGTGCTAGCCTGCGCGGTGTGCTGGCGCGAAGGTCAGCGGTGCATACAAAATCAATGATTCCAGCGCTGTCTGAAACTTAAGACATAATTAGACCTGGGGAGGGAGGAGAACAATTGGCTGGTTATTGAATCAGATCAGCAAAGGCGCTGTGCCCAGCACTTTTCAAACCAAAGCGAGGGGATCCTGGAAGAGCAGGGAAAGTTCAGCTCATTTGTTCCGAATGTCACGAGTTCCAAACTGTGTCCCAGGTTTCTGTGAAGTTCACTGTCTGACGGCATCATACACCATACGTGTGTAGTCATGGAGAACTTTAACCGACATTACGATGATTAATGGTGCTATCAATAGCAGATAAACTCGTAGATATTCCTGCAAGTGCTTATCCTCCCACATGACATCACAGGAAGTGGGTAGAAGGCCAGCCGTCTTTATCATTGATGATGACGATGAACAGTATTTGTGTTTAATGAGTAGCCTAGGCTACTTCTTATGAAGATATCGCTTGTGGTTTTAAACACTGGGATTGGACGTAGACCTTAGACTTAAATTCACAACGGTTTAAGATTCGTACTGCCCTCCCTCCATCTATTACCCAACTTAAGACTCTAAGAGAGCTACTGCACTAAACTCACTTTGGTCTCAACATGGTTGATATTAAGGGTCGAAGACACCTTATTTATATGGTGTCATATATTACCTTGATAATGTAATTAACATATTATACATAACATATGTACATTATAACAATGATAAATTATTATTTTTGATTAAATTATCAAGTATATCCAGGGGTTATAGCTAATGGAGACCTCAGTCAATAGAAGCCATATTGAAGCCGGGGTGACGAGCGTGTCGCCAGGTTGGCGTCTCGTTGTACGTGGTTAGAGATCACCGCGATGAGCACCTAATCATCACAGAGCAACAAGGCTACCAGATGGCCCCTCACGCCCACCTCTGATGATGCATCCTTGTCGTGGTCCGTTCAGAATTAGTCATGGCAACAGCATCCTGTCAACTTTATGAGGAATCACAAAGGTTTAATCTGACACAGGTGATGGTTGTGTTCAGCGTCTTTGTATAACAACTGCTGCTTACTGCACATTCTGTGAGGATTAGTTGGAGCCAGTGAACTGGAAAGGTAAATATAAAAATTGCATTGCTGTGGTATATATTTAAACGTCACTGATAAAATATCAGTTCAAATTCAGGATGGTTTTAAGCTTATTTTGTAATCCTTACCACTGGTCGAATACTTCTCGTAATCAACCTTTACCGCTATCTTCTTTTGGCTCAGCAAAGGGTTGTCAGTGTTACAGGGGTAAGACTGTGAGATCAATTTATCTCCTTAATAGCCACAACAGCCAAGGACTCTGCTAAGTGTGTGACACTGACAGAGCGATGTTTGACTTCTGCGGTGCACAAGACGCCAAGGCTCTCAGACACTTCCTGACAGCTCCAAAGTGGTGCCAATACAACCACATTGTGCACATACATGCGCACGCAAACGCACGCACGCACACACATGCACGCTCACACACACACACACACACACACACACATGCTAGTGAACACACAAGCTTCCCGGTAAACATCAAGACGCATGTGTGGGGGGACGTGTGACGTCTGGCCTGCAGGGGGAGTATGGGCAGGTTGGGAGCGCGGATTGGCTGGGGGGGGGGGGGGGGTTGGACCTGAGTGCGAGCAGGTGTCAGCACTCAGGCCAATCAGGGAATGTTTGTATGTATGTGCCTGCTTTGTGGTTAGGGGGGAAACCGGGGAGCAGAGAGAGAGAGGCAGGGGCGATCGCCACCAGAGATCGCCTGGAAACGCATCCTGTGACCGCTTGGAGCGGAGTTATGATTTACGTCCAAGGAATTGTGTTTTGTTGGACTGAGCGATCGAAATTAAAGGACTTTCTGTTGGAAAAAGCAAACCTGGTGTCCAAGCGCTCTGTGAACCTGCTACAGCATGTTATGAATAAGAGTCACCGTTGTTTAAATTCTTCTTCAGGACAGTTTTTTCTAACTCACGATAGTATTGGTATTCGTGAGGACATTCCTGAAGAACCAACAGCCCCGCGCTCAAAAACCCATCCTCACATTGATATTCAACTCATAACACGCAATAAAAAGAAGGTCCTACCTAGAAAAATGATGGTCTGCTTCCTGGCCGTCTTGACCCTTGAACTCTCATGCTTGGGCGAGGCCTCCGTCGACCCGTTGACCCCTCCGGCCGCCGACCCCATGGGCCCCCGCAGCACCAGGACCATGGCCCAGCACATCACGGCCACGCCCGACAGCACCACCATGTACACCACGAATGCCCCGGAGATGCTGACCTGGTACATGACCCAGCGCTCCCGCAGGTTGGTGCAGAAGGTGACGTTCTGGTCGGGGACGCTGCGGGCGCTGGGGATGTGGCCCTGGGTGCCCGTGGTGAACAGCATGGGCAGCGCCACCACCACCGAGGTGAGCCAGGCGAAGGCGATCAGGGTGGAGGTGTGCTTCCCGGCCAGCCTCTTGAAGCGGAACGGGTGGCAGATGGCCATGTAGCGCTCGAAGCTCATGGTGGCCACGTTCAGGATGGTGGCGTAGCTGCAGGCCTCGAACAGGAAGTTGTACATCTTGCAGTTGACGTTCCCGGACGTGGAGCTGAAGGGGAACCAGATGGCGCTGTACAGCTCTACCGGCATGCCGATGATCAGCACCAGCAGGTCCGAGCAGGCCAGACTCACCATGTGGTCCGTCACGTTCTTGTGCAGGTAGCCGTTCTGCAGGAGCACCTGCGTTACCCGGATGGTGACTGCATTACCCACAATGCCCGTCACCAGGATGAGGACGTAGAGGATGGTCAGGAAGACTTTGACGGAGTAGCTGGCCTCTAGGTCCCGCCAGTTCTTCTCCTCGGCCACCTCCGGCTCAATGTTCATGGCGCCCCCGAGCTGTTCCTACACTATGGACTCCTTATCAGCTCAGGAGGTGCGGCAGTCAGCGATCAGGGGCCCGGCGGGGCGAGCCAGGATCCTCAGGTACCTCCGGATCAAAAATACATTTGATATTTGTCCAAAATGATCACCGGTCCTCGCGGTTGTGTCTCTGGTGAGCCGGAGATCCTGAAGTTCCCATAAATACTTCTGTTCAATCAGTCCCCTCCCTCAGTGAGAGGGGGTGGGTGGGGGAGGGGGTTAAAGTATGCTATTTCCAAGAAAAAGTGAGCGGTTGGTTCAGCTTGAAGTCCGTTGTGCGAGGCCTGGTTCTCCACTCCACGCCCGTCGACCCTCGTTTCACCGGTTCAAATGCGTTTGGCGTCAGTGCTCGGCTGAAAGTCACAGACAGCAGTACACTGATTTCCTCCCTCCCGGACGAGGGCAGGGCAGTTAAACATTAAACTTGAGCGAGGGAGAGAGAGGTAGAGCGAGAGACGGAGAGGAACAGGAGGGGTGTAACGGCGAGGGCCGGCGTTAGGCTCTTATCACCCTGTGGCAAGACAAACTCTTGCCTCATTTCACTAAACATATAATGAACACTCAGAGATAAGGAAAGGAATTCCAAAACGGTCAGTATTAAACAACACCGGCAGACACACCTAACCACAGGAATGGATAGGTACACAGAAGCATAGCTTAACATGAGGAATTGAAGCGTTTTGTTTGATGCGGTCCTGGTTTAAATAAGTCTCTCTTTTCTTTTTAATCAATTGTTATGGTAAAATACAGTTTGTTATTAACCGTAGTTGTAAAGACAGAGATCGCATTTAGATTAAAAGAAATAGCATCGCATCGTTGAGGACGACCTCTAGTGGCGTGGAGGGGAAATGCGCAAATCACACGTGTTCGATTTGTAAACACACCGGGTGGCACTTGCCTGATTACGGCACGTGAGGTGAGTGAGCACGGGTGAGGCTATAAAGGTCCGCGATTTCCGGCCGGGCATAGAAGGGTTTGTGCATTGGAGGACACGAGAGCACGCATTGGTATGTAATTTATATTTTGAACTAAGGTGTAATTTGCACAATGCGTATGTTTCTGGCACTTTTTCCCGTTTGTCATGTCTTCCATGTGACAGCGCATGGGACGGCGCTATGAAGGTATTATTGTAGCAAAAGTCTTTAGCACCTGTAACTGCAGAATTTGAATGCGTACACTAAAGTCACAGTAAATTTGAAGTCGTATATATTTATTTTGCATGTGTACTCTAAAGTCACAAATGTGTAACAGTACATTTGTAGTCGTAAAAAAAATATAAATATTTTTTATACCATTGTAAACACAAAATAGGGTCTACGAGTACGCTAATCTGTGTTACAGGTGCACAAATCCTTTTGCTACAATTATTGCAGCGCAGTTGGTGCAAAACACATTCGCACACCCGTGTTTCATAATCTGAGAACATGCCCAAAAGGTGTGCATTCGTAAACCCAAATTTGAACAAATGCATCAGAAGTTGCACATCTGTGAACGCTATGTTAATTCAGCATTTTAATGAGCGAGCACAAAACCATTTTACAACTGCTCGAATCTGCTCCTGCAAGTCTCAGCTGTGGGGTTTTTTGCAGGTTGTTTTGCAACACCCCTAGGTGGTAAATGTGTAGCAAAAGTATTCGTATCCGTAGATGACAGAGCGTCCGTGAGCGGGACAAAATAGTCCCGCCCATAATTTCCTAATCCAATGAAAATCGCCGGCAGGGATGCATTTCTCAAATTACACTGTCTGGGACCCACCCCGTGCCAGCCATGGAGCTATAAAGATCGCAGCATACTCAGCACGGGATACGTTTATTTCTGGAGAAGTGAAGAGGGCGTCCTACTGAACGGAGATGGGTATCCTACATTATGTTAAATGAAATGACTTAGTTCAAGTGAATTCCCCCCAAAGTATTTCATTAACATGCCGCAAATGTCCTTGAATGTATTGTAATGGTCGCCATAACATAAATTCAGAAATGTTAATGCAATACTTTGGGGAGAATTCCCTTGAACTAAGTCATTTCATTTTACATAATGTAGGATACCCACCTCCGTTCAGTAAGACGCCCTCTTCACTTCTCCAGAAAGAAACGTACCGCGCTAAGAATGCTGCGATCTTTATAGCTCCATGGCTGGCACGCGATGGGTCCCAGTCAGGGACGGCTGGTATAAATGGGCTAACAGGGCTAAGCCCTCTTACAGTGAAAATATATTATTAAATTCTTAGAACATATTGTTTTAAATTTTGGTAGAACCTAAAGGAGCAACAGCACCAAAAAGTGACAGAAAAACCCAGGATATATATATCTTCGTTTTTTTTCCTGTGAATGGGCTAAATGTATTCAGCCCAAGCGCAGTAGCGTAAGCTTCCATTGACGTTTGATTGACAGGTGCCCTGACACGCCCCCTTCATATGCTTCCCATTTGGGCTAAATTAGTTTAGCCCAAAGGCTGACCTAGCACAGTAGCTACAGTACAGTGTCCTTCGACTAATCACAGCACAGTAGCGCAAGTGCAGTATGGCGGGCGTTAGCATGAAAATGAATGAAGTGGATTATTTACTTTCTAATCGGTTTTCTTTAATGTCTTTGGAGGAAAAATTGGAAGTGAAAAGATTGGGGACACATCAACCAAACGATGTACAGATTTACTGTCAGGAGTGCGGTCAGAATATGGCCGGTAATAGTGCATTTGTAAGCGGGTCAACTACGTTTCGTATCGAAACATTTAAAAAGCTGTCTAAATAACCCAACATGACGTGACAAGTGTGTAGAGATAGTGGCCCCTCTCCAAGCTGCATTTCAGCGACAGGCAGTAACAATAAGGTTCTCTAAGGAATCGGAAATGATCTCATTTAATGTTGCATACAACATTGCCAAAGAGGAGTTGCCATTCTCAATTTAAATCCGAAATTATTCTCATGAAGAGAAATGGATTAAACATCAACCCGACGTAGGCCTATAGCAATGAGATGGCATGTGCACAATTCATTGCAGTAGGCCTAATGGGCGACACCTTAAAGCAAAAGACAGCTGCGGACGTCGGAAACGCCACATAGGCCTACATGTCCTTCATGATTGACGGCGACACAGACGTCTCTACCAAAGAGTGTGTGATCGTCTACAGCCGCATTTTGCGCAAAGGGAGACCAGTCAACATTTTAATTGTGTAATACTTTAAGCACAAAAAAAGTTTTATTTTGCTTAATGGTTTAGTTCGAAATGTTCAATTTCAGCTCAGTGAAGCACTTTAAACACCTTATTTTTCTTTTTATTTATAATTGTGCTTCAAATAAAGAAATGCCTTTCTCTACACCTTAATCTTGTTTAAAAATCATTCACATTATATGAAAGTTATGAACAGAGATATAAAGGTGACCTCATGGCGTCACCTTGTGAAGTATTGATAAATGTAATGCATTCTTTAGCCCACCCACCCAAAATCACCACCAGCCGTCACTGTAATTTGAGAAATGCATCCCTGCCGGCGATTTTCATTGGATTAGGAAATTATGGGCGGGACTATTTTGTCCCGCTCACGGACGCTCTGTCATCTACGGATACGAATACTTTTGCTACACATTTACCACCTAGGGGTGTTGCAAAACAACCTGCAAAAAACCCCACAGCTGAGACTTGCAGGAGCAGATTCGAGCAGTTGTAAAATGGTTTTGTGCTCGCTCATTAAAATGCTGAATTAACATAGCGTTCACAGATGTGCAACTTCTGATGCATTTGTTCAAATTTGGGTTTACGAATGCACACCTTTTGGGCATGTTCTCAGATTATGAAACACGGGTGTGCGAATGTGTTTTGCACCAACTGCGCTGCAATAATTGTAGCAAAAGGATTTGTGCACCTGTAACACAGATTAGCGTACTCGTAGACCCTATTTTGTGTTTACAATGGTATAAAAAATATTTATATTTTTTTTACGACTACAAATGTACTGTTACACATTTGTGACTTTAGAGTACACATGCAAAATAAATATATACGACTTCAAATTTACTGTGACTTTAGTGTACGCATTCAAATTCTGCAGTTACAGGTGCTAAAGACTTTTGCTACAATAATACCTTCATACGGCGCAGACGTCGTTAGTGACGTCTTGGGCACGTTTGGTGGAGGCGCACATGGTGAAAATGTTTGTGTGGAAGACCATTGTTATTTTACAACACAGTGATATTAGATATCATAGTGATATTGTAATTATATATTTGTTTATGATATCTAACCGAATTACTTGGATTTGTTTGATATCTAGCAGATATTTGGATTTGATTTAAATGTTTGATTAGGCATTTTGATTTATTTGAGAACTAACTTGATTTAATTTGTCTTTCTCAATAGGTTTTCAACCTAATCCTAATCCGAATCCGAATCGCAATACGGAACCAGCTTGTTGTTCATGTTTAAAATAATTCATGTTCAATAAAAGGAAGGAGAAGGATTTGAGCTGTCCTGCGTACTCTGTCTAACAGTGCCATTTCAAGTTGGGCAAGCACAAATGAAAACATCACCCAGATAACTTGACAGTTGAAAACCAGCGGAGCAGCTTGGAGAAGAGGATAAAAGGCCTTGGAAGTCCAGGAAAAGCTGTTTACGCAGGAGAAGAGAGCTGTGCTGGTCCGTGAGGTCAAGATGGCGGAAGATGTCGTGGGGAAGACGGTGAAGCAGCTCAAGAAGGAGAGAACCGCTGCGAAAAGCACCTTCACCAGACAGGCCAACTTCCTCAGCAAAGGGGCAGACAGCATGGTGGAAGCAGAGCTGAGGGAGGAGTTCGCCGAGCTCTCATACTGCCGGAAAATCGTTCTTGAAGCGAATGATGATTACAAGACAGGGCTTTTGGCCGAGTCTCAAGAGCCAGAAGAGGAAGACGCGGTTCTCGAAGAGAAGGAGGAGCTAGACGTTGAGAGAACCGCTAACGAGGCAGAAGCAAGGTTTGGAGAGGTGAGAAGAATTGTCCAAACAAACCTGTGGTCCAGATATGGCCAATACGCTATCACAACTGCAATCACTGAAGGAGAGAAGGCCTGCGGTCGGGCGGAGAAGTTACCTGTGGAGAGTACTCACCTGGATGCATATGAGATGCACCTGACTCTACTGGAGAAAAGGATCAATGAGGCTGCCAGAGTTATGTCAACCTGGGAGCGGTGGATCCCAAATGCTGAAAGAGAGGAGCTAGATGGCAGGGTCAAGGACCTGAAAGCTTTAAACGGCAACCTTGAACTGAGGAAGGCTGAGTTTGTCACTGCACGGAGGATGTCGGAGGATGCGCTGGCTGCAGGAGCCTCAGGACCTGAAGCAGTGAGAGCACATCCCCCGCCAGCAAAACCAATTGTCAGAATAAAACCAACCACACTGCCCATCTTTTCAGGGTGCAAAAGAGAATACCACAGATGGAAGAAAGACTGGGAGAGCCTTCAAAGACAGGGAGAGCCGTCTGGCTCAGCCGAAGTCAAGAAAATTCAACTCCTGGACAGTGTGGATGACAAGATTGGGAAGGATATCCGGCTGTCAACCTACAACACTGCAGAGGATATGTTCAGAGTCATGGACAACCGGTATGGAAATAAATCAACCATTGCCATAGAAATCCTGGAGGAGTTGGAGCGAATACCCCCTGCAAGGGGAAGCCAGCCAAGGAGAGTCATCGACCTGATCCAAGCAGTGGAAAAATCCCTAGCAGACCTCACAGAGCTGGGAAACTCTGGCGCAATCAAGAACCCGCTCGTCATTAAATCCATTGAGAGCAAGTTACCCGACTTTGTGAAGAGAGACTGGCTAGCCTTTATGGTGAATTCTAGCAATAATGTCACCACAGACAACCACTTTGACATGCTCCTGAAATTCCTAAAGAATCAAGAAGAGATCCTAGAGAGACTTGACCAGCTAAGGTTTGTGGAGAAGATGGAGAAACCAGAACGTGAGAAGAAATATGAAAGAAAGTATGCTTCTACAAGAACCACAAAGAAAGGAGGGCTGGAAGATGTGTGTGTTGTCTGCGGTGATGGAAGGCACAGTGACAAGATTTTCTTCTGTAGAAAGTTCAAAGGGCTGAAGCTACAAGAGAAGAATGCTGTTGTAAAGAAGCTGGGAGCATGCAGAAAATGTCTTGGATGTCATGAAGATGATGGATACTGCAGAGACACTTTCCTATGCAGGAACAAAGACTGTAAGAAGGGAGACTCCTCAGATCACCATTACTTTATTTGCCCCAATGGAGAATACAAGACTGGAAACGAGGAGAGAAGTGGGAAAGACGGCAGAGGAAAGAGCAAACTGACAGCCGAACAGGAAGGATTCTTGGCTGAGCTGTCCTCAGTGCAAGCAGAAAGGTGCAGAATGGCATTCACAAACAAAGCTACAGAGGGTGGCATGAAGAACCACCAGTCCCAGCTATTGAAGAAAAGTGGCCTGTGTGAGCTTCCTGTCATTATGATGCTGATGGAGGTAACTGCTAATGCTGGGCAGAAGATTGGAGCTCTTGTTGATCTTGCCTCAGACACGAACTATATCACCCATAAGGCTGCACACAGGCTGAGGCTGCGGAGTGAAGAAGTAACCCTGGTTGTGCATGGTGTAGGCGGAATGACCATCAAGGTGAACACGGAAAGATATCTTCTTCGAGTCAGAGTGAAAACCCCCAAAGGAGCGGAGAAGGCTCATGAACTGATCTGTTACGGCCTGGATGAGATTGCCAAGGTGTACAAAGTTGTCAAGCCGGAAAAGTTGCAGAAGTTCTTCCCAGAAGTGAAGCTGGAGGAATTAAGGAGGCCGGAAAAGATTGATCTGCTCATCAGCCATCGCGAGGGAAGACTTGCTCCACAAAGGGTTAAAGTTGTTGGGGACCTCGTCTTGTGGGAGAGTCCATTGGGAATGACAGTGGGCGGAGCACACCCTGACCTGTTCGAGGAGTTAGAGGTGACAGCACATGAGTCCAGAACACACTTTGCTCGCTCCATGAGAACTGCTGCAGTCAAGTATGAGGAGATAGTTGGGAGCCCAAGTACTGAAGCAGCCCGTATGCAGCGAAAGGACAGTGCCAAGGAAACGGTTACAGCTGCTGCAAATCGTGAGTTCCTGGAGTGGTGGAGATGGGACAGCATCGGAGCAGCCTGTGAGCCAAAGTGCGGAGGATGTCGCTGTGGAAACTGCCAACCAGGAGGAAAGGAAATGACACTGGCTGAAGAAAGGGAGCTTGAAATAATAAAAGAAGGACTCACCTATGTCCAAGGAGACTCTCACACAACATCTCCGCATTGGGATGCAAAGTATCCATGGACAGAAGATCCTGCCTCGCTCCCCAACAACAAAGGTGCAGTTGAAGCTACATTCTTGAGAACAGAAAGACAACTAAGGAGGGAGCCAGAGTGGAAATCAGCATACACAGCCCAGGTCCACGAGATGGTTGAGAGGGGCGCAGCCGTAAAACTCACTAATGATGTCATCAGCAAGTGGACAGGACCAGTGTGGTATGTAAGCCATTTGGTGGCGCCAAACCCTCACTCAGTGACGACTCCAGTCCGGCTTGTGTGGAACAGCAGCCAGAAGAGCAGGGGAGTGAGCATGAATGATATTCTGCTAAAGGGGCCAGATGTTCTAAACCCGATCAGAGCTGTTCTGCTGAGATTCAGAAGAGGTGTGTATGCTGCACTTGGAGACATCAGGAAGATGTATAATTCAGTGTGGCTTGAAGAGCGAGAGATGCATATCCACCGATTCCTTTGGAGGGACAGTCCAGACGAGGAGATGGGTCAATATGCCATCACAAGGGTGAACATTGGAGACAGACCAGCCGGTTGCATTGCACAGGTAGCTATGCGGGAGACGGCAAGATTGGCCATCTTTGCTCACATGGAAGAGGAGCGCAGAGTCCTGGAAAAGGACAGTTATGTGGATGACATTCTAACTTCCCATAACAGCCTGGAGGAACTAGACAAGATCACTGAAGGGGTTGAAGAAATTCTGAGAGCCGGAGGCTTCTTTCTGAAACCGTGGGTCCGGTCAGGCCAAAGTGGGAGGCCAGAGGCTGCAGCAAAGGTCCTGACATCAAGAGTGGAAGGGATGGAGGAGAAGAAAACCTTCATCCTCCCAAACCAAATGAGGGATGAAGATAACAAAGCCCTGGGCATTGGATACAAGGTGGAGGATGACAAGCTCTACATGATGACCTCGATCAACTTTTCCAAAAGGAAAAAGAAGATGAGAGTAGGCAAGGATCTTCTCAGAATGGAGGTGAAACCTGGAACGCCTAACCCGCTGACAAGAAGGGACCTGTTAAGCCAAGTAGCTGGACTCTACGACCCCATCGGTTTGGTATCACCTCTGAAACAGAAGGGCGCTATCCTTGTTAGGAGAGCATTCCAGGAGGCAGGAGGAGGGAAGTTGACCTGTGAGACCTGGGATAAACCACTGCCAGAGAGCCTCAGAGAAGAAGCTATTCAGCTGTTTGAGGAGTATGCGCAGCTTGGACAAGTTCAGTTTCAAAGAAGCCTGACACCAGCTCACTGGAAAGGGAAACCATGGGGAATCACATTCTCAGACGGGAGTGACAAATCATATGGAGCTGTGATGTACCTGAGGTGGAACACTAGTGAAGGAGTCGATATCCGGTTTGTAGAGTCGAAAGCCAAGCTGACTCCACTGGATCAGAAAGGGGAGGCCGTGAAGGCTGAAATCTGCGGCGCAGTCTTTGCAGCCAGGCTCAGGAAGTATGTTGAGAAGCATGGAGGCCTGGAAATTGAGCGATGGCTCCATCTGGTGGACAGTCAAACAGTCCTAGGAGCCATTCAAAGAGAGAGTTATGGGTACCAAACTTTCTTTGCGAACAGAGTGGGTGAAATCCAGAAGGCTGGCCCAGTTGAAGACTGGTGGTGGATCCCTGGAGAGTATAACATTGCTGACATCATTACAAGAGGAGGCACTCATGAAGATCTAAAGGAGGATTCCACATGGCAGGATGGACCAGAGTTCCTAAAGTGGCCAGTGGAGGAGTGGCCTAAAAAGTCAGCAGGAGAGGTTGCAGCGCACGCTAGAGAGAGTGTCAACAGACTCCAGAGAAAGGCATTCTCAGCAGGAATGACAAGGGCTCAAGCAAAAATAAGCCAAGCAAGTGCCCCTCAAAAAGACCTGAAGGATGAAAGTGAAGAGAAAAGTATGGCCGCTGATCCAGCTCTTCTGGCAGGAAGGCCACCCAGGAGATGTAAATGTGAGGACCTTTCCAAGCTACCCTGTTCCAGTCATGAAGCCAAGCACAGGGGACACGAGCAGACAAGGAGCCAGGAGACGCTTGAAGAGGATCCCTGTGTCCATTCTCTGCAGGGATGTGAGACGACTGGTCATCCTTCTTCCTGTTGAAGAGCAACGAAAGACTGAAATAGATAGTGTGACCTCCTTGGGTTGAGCAACCAGGAGGTCAAGTGGGAGGTGTAAAGACAGAGATCGCATTTAGATTAAAAGAAATAGCATCGCATCGTTGAGGACGACCTCTAGTGGCGTGGAGGGGAAATGCGCAAATCACACGTGTTCGATTTGTAAACGCACCGGGTGGCACTTGCCTGATTACGGCACGTGAGGTGAGTGAGCACGGGTGAGGCTATAAAGGTCCGCGATTTCCGGCCGGGCATAGAAGGGTTTGTGCATTGGAGGACACGAGAGCACGCATTGGTATGTAATTTATATTTTGAACTAAGGTGTAGTTTGCACAATACGTATGTTTCTGGCACTTTTTCCCGTTTGTCATGTCTTCCATGTGACAGCGCATGGGACGGCGCAGACGTCGTTAGTGACATCTTGGGCACGTTTGGTGGAGGCGCACATGGTGAAAATGTTTGTGTGGAAGACCATTGTTATTTTACAACACAGTGATATTAGATATCATAGTGATATTGTAATTATATATTTGTTTATGATATCTAACCGAATTACTTGGATTTGTTTGATATCTAACAGATATTTGGATTTGATTTAAATGTTTGATCAGGCATTTTGATTTATTTGAGAACTAACTTGATTTAATTTGTCTTTCTCAATAGGTTTTCAACCTAATCCTAATCCGAATCCGAATCCGAATCGCAATACGGAACCAGCTTGTTGTTCATGTTTAAAATAATTCATGTTCAATAAAAGGAAGGAGAAGGATTTGAGCTGTCCTGCGTACTCTGTCTAACAGTGCCATTTCAAGTTGGGCAAGCACAAATGAAAACATCACCCAGATAACTTGACAGTAGTGGAACCAATTACATCACAGTTTAGATCACAGTTTGAGAGACATTCTAGTGAGGCCTATTTCTTAAGCTTGTTGCATATTCTCGAAGAAAGTTGTCCAATCCCGGGTTGCTTTGAACTCACTTCATTTATTATAAAGTCGTCGGCATGTTTCGGCATGGTAAGTGAGGCTATACGGAGGGAATTGAATCTAACACGTGTGAGAGGAAAATACCGTGATCTACTTCAAGCCCCCCGGGCTAAGGCCCGGGTGCTCTCTGTCGTCTACCTATTGAACTCTGGCCTTTTCCACCCCTTGTCCTCAGGTAGAGACCGTCAAGTGGGCGTGGCCTAGTGGGCGTGGTGGCTTCGGCTTCTTCAGGTGATGCCTTCTGTGGGGGAGCAGCCTTCAATAAGGTCTTGCTCCCCTTGTGGCTATGTATAGTATTTACGGCTTATATGTTTGGTCCTGCTTCATTGGGTCCATGTGTGGGTAGCTTAGATTCTTAAAATACGTAACAAGCTCCTTTTTCACTGAGAATAAGAGTATGCATGATTGAAGTGTTTGGGTTGACTGACATTTATCCGATCATAAACGTATTAAACTAGATATTTCTGCCATCAAACTGCTTTTCACAGCTACATTTCACAGCTAAATAAAAACATGTTCCTATATATATCCATCCATATCGAGACAGCGGTCTAAAACCAGCCCTTTTACCCCCCCTCTACCACCTGAGTGATATGTAGCCGATGCAAAAGGAACAAAGATGAAGAGACTATCCATTTACCATTTTTGTTCGCACTTTTATTTTACTTTTGCATTCGTTCATCTTTCAGATAAAAGCCAACGAGTGCGGCGATTAAAAATGGTCCCACACTGCCAATTAAACCATTATAATCTGCATGACCCCACATCGCGGGCCAGGTGCACACACTCAGGGAGGGGGAAGACAGGGAAATCAGCCCTGATTGTGTCACATAATTACTGGAGCCTCTTCAACTGCACCGCCACTGAATCCCTTTCAGATCCCACTGTCGGGCACACTGGCCTAATTCCTCCCGCTTGCAAACAGCCCGATAAAGCTGTTGATTAAAGCAACGCTCGGTCTCAACAGAAGGCACGTTCCTCTTAGGCAGCAGATGGAGATTGCCAAGGCCCTCCACCCTTCTGATGCTGAACCCTGATCGAGGTTCTCCTTGGCTTTGTGCGTAGTTGACCCAAAGCATATTTATTTTGGTTTACAAAAGCGTAGGAAGTTATCTCAACAACCTCAGAGCAGACACAGATCATCTGGCACCACGAGCCGAACGGACCACAGACACAGATGATGTGTTTGTGTAGTTCGGAATATGAAAAAGTTTTGAAAAGGAAACTGTTGAATGGGTCTCTGTTAGTCACGAGGCAGAGCCTGTATTAGCAGGCTTCACCCTCGACAAGCATCAGCCAAGATCAATATGTGACCACGGCCTTGTCACACAGATTTGTTTATCGGCTTCTTAAAGGCTGTTCTCCATGCTTACACAAATAAAGGAGATGGGAAATGGGTTTTTACAATAAATAGGCGTCAATACGGGGGACAGTTACGAGGATCAGATAGGAGGCTTTTCTTAAGACCTCTAATTAAATAACTAATTTATCAAAGTGAAAGTTATGACTTTATACACAATGATGTGACCCCAGATTTAGCCCCGCCATTCTACAGTCTGCTGCTATCTGAGTTTTTTTCACCGTATTCTGTTGAAGATCCAGAGCTTGATCGGATCCACAATGAAAGTGTCTCTATTCTAACGCCTACTGCAGTCAACCCTTAACTTCTAAAACAATGGCATATCGTCTGTTTAAGTGATTAAAACTACAAAAAGACAGAAACATATATGAAAGGGCCAAATGCCAAACGAAGCGGTACCTTTGAGTATTCCTCCAAAGTAAAATATAAAAACACAAAAAATGAATGAGAATATTAACAGCCATTTCCACAATGACTAAGTGAAATCACTGAGAATAATTCAATAATAATGAAATGTTCAATAGTTCAGTCAATTACTTAAAACAGGTCAAGCGCATCCTTAGCTGTTTTAAAGGTCCCATGGCATAAAAACCTAACTTTTTTAGGTTTTCTAACATTAATAGGAGTTCCCCTAGCCTGCCTATCGTCCCCCAGTGGCTAAAACTTGTGTTTGGTGTAAAACGAGCACTAGGTATCCTGCTCGCCTTTGAAAAAACGGAAGCTCAGGCGCGCTGATTTGGAATGTGGCCCCATATGTCGTCATAAGGAGCCAAGTTACCTCCCCTTTCTCTGCCTTGCCCGGCCAGGGAATTGGCCAGAGAATGTGTGTGTGTGATTACACACACTGTAAAGCAAGTGATGTACACTTCTTTGTTATTTGGATAACCGTCTCTTTGACGTCTCTGGTATTTCCACAACGAGACTGTAGTTGGGGTTACCTCAGCCATGGTTGAGAAGGTATTGGGGGAAAGGAACTTTGGCTTTGACTCCCAGAAGTACTTGAACTGCGGCATGCTGCCCGCCACCCACTGCCGCAAGGCATCACCGCCACGAAGAACCACCACCCGGCAGCAGGCAGCCGGCAGCTGGCAGCGCGCGGTTCAGTCTACTTCAGATTGATGTGGAAGTGGAAGAACCAGAGACGTCGGAGAACCCGACGAAGTCATTTGAGATTCATAATATCTTCTGGAGGCGCACGCAGCTTTTGGCCGTGATAATATGTACTATATGATATAGATATGTGTATTATATGATATTATTTAGATATAGAGCTCCAGGACTGTAACGCAAGTGTTGTACACTTCCTTGCTATTTGGATAACCGTTCTGCTGTTGGTGTTATGGTGCATAACACGTCGGACGCTCGTCTCTGGTATTCCTACGAGACTCGTAGTGGGGGTTATCTCAGCCATGGTTGAGAAGGAATTGGGGGAAAGGAACTTTGGCTTTGACTCCCTGAAGTACCTGCACTAATATCTATATTAAAGCCTCCATAAAGTAGCATGCCATGGGACCTTTAAGAATACCAGTTCCTCATTTCACTTTCCCTCTTTTGGTTGATAAAGTCTCACTGGAGAGTACCTTCCATAGTGGACATCCATGTTACCTTAAGATACCTTATGTCTCAGAAATGTAAGAGAAGAGTGAAACCGTTGAAAGACATGAAAAAGCATTATTTTTAATATTGTCATTGAAGTATGAAAACAGCTTGTTTTCAAAGAAAGGTCAGGAGAGTGTCGATTCATAACCGCCACCGCCTCAACTTCAGCTTCTGGAAACGGCTACATACATAATAACTAGGGAATAAAAACGTGGTAATAACATCCACCATACAGTACCTGAGAAAGTAAAAGTCATGTTAAAATCATACATCGGACCCAAAGACTAATAAAAACATTCAGATTTTCATGTTTCACATTTTCATACGTCAATAACCAGCGATTTTTCATAGTTGTTTCTTCATTTTCTGAAACACAGACGTCCCCTTTGATTGATTGAGAACAAAACAATCGGATTGAATACTAACATTGAAAGGCAGTTGGATATCTTATTTTGAATTCCCACTGGTGGTACAGAGCACTCTTACTACAGAGTTTACACTGGCCACATTACTTCCTCCTGCCTGACACCGCTCATAAAGACACCACGAGCGTACTGAAAACAACCCATAAACATGGGAGACGTTTTAACAGCGATAGTGGCATAACAATGATCAATTAGTTGGATTGTTTGCCAGATGACTTGATAAGGCTAATCAAAGAAAGTACAAATAAATGATTATATGAAAAAGAATAAAATACATATAATCAATAACATATATTTAAAAGAAGAACCACCATAATAAGTCGATAGAGCAACCGTTTTTAAAAAAATCTCACACAAAGCCTAGGAAATATGGCCACCGTAAGAAAATCAATTTTTTATTCTCTGATCAGGAAATGTGCCCAATTTTTGCACAAAATACATGAAATATCAACCGTGATAGAAAACCAACAGAGCACATAACATTAGTGGTCATCAGACATTCAGAAACTAGACGTACTTCTCTCAAAAGTCTTTTCTCTTACTTTTGAACTGATAAATAAACATTTTATGAAGGCTGCATACGTTAAACCATATGATGAGTCCGCCCATCACAGCTTTTCTTCATCCCAGCTCGCTCAGACTGGTGTAGAACAGCACACACAAGGACATTTAGAGTATTATGTATTACAGATCTAGTGTCTTTCCCAACACAAAGGTCTGCATTTTGTATAACATGTGTATTTTACCTGGCCATACAACCAGTGAGACCCAAGTATTTTCCAGAACAAACCAAGCCTTACCCCAGATTTAAAATACAAAACCAAACAGATATTAGAATGTTGTCTTCAGACTGACACACTTTTAACCTCGTCAACTGGGAACCGATCACAGAAATCTCCTTCAACATAAACAGACAGCGAACAGGACCCAGCGAGACCATCAGTGTAGAAAACCTCAAAAGGTAGAAAAATTATCTGCATCTAAAAAAGTGCACTAACCCTTACCTAGAGAAGAAAGGAAAGACCATATTTGGAACGAGTAAAAATGCAAGCCTTTAATGTCAAAATGTGACATTAAATGTGTTTTTACAATAGAGGAAGTGACTGAGGCCACATGAACAGCCTGCTGTTTCTCTCTGGTGATTTAATAAATTGAGCAATAGCTGTTAGCTGTTGAGTAAGCCTCTTGCTTACTTTACAGGCAGACGGCTCAAATGACGTCAAATGACGTGTTCGTACATTAGTGTTCTTCATCTGCCACTACCTTGGCAATAATAAAGTTTGGGGAAAAGATTTTCTTCCATTTCCACCAAGTTTTTAAGTGTTTTTCCAACTGACATGAGATAAAAGAAAAAGACTGACAGGTTCCATGGGCATATGAGCCACTGAAAAAAGCCAGACCTCTGCACCAATCGGAGCACTCTGACCCCACGATGAGAGACCGGACCAATAGCTGGGGTCCTAGAGGGAAGCCCCGCCCACCTGTAGTGTAATCCTCCCTGGGAACCTGTCCTGAGACATGTGGTCACATGACTGGTAATGGAGTCCAGGACCGGGGGTTTGATGAGGAAGCCACGAGCAACCAGAGTACGAGTCCGTCGTACAAAAAAAAATGGAGGCATCCCAACACTGCAGAGAATAAATAAAGGCACTACGGTTCTTCAATGTCTCTCTGTTCCAGAACTCCCAGATTGTCCTCGTATCAAGCTCCCAGTTCACCCACCTGAGAGAAAACCAGCCATACAAAACCAGTCACACAAACCCAGCCACACACAAAGCAGGATAAGGAGAAAGGATTAAAGAACACCAAAACAAACGAGCCCCAACGTAAACACAAGTGCAAACGATTTCCCCACAATCCTTATAAACTCCATTGGAAGCAGATAAACTCATAACTCTCCCTCCCCGAGGGGAACAGCCTCCCTTCCTCCCTTCCTGCTCCGCCGCGCGTCAGGAAGTGGGATTAGACCGATTAAACAAACACACACAGTGACACACAAGGGGACTTCACCCCCAGCCCCAGGATCTCCTCCACGGATCGCGTGTGAAGCCTTTATGTGGTGCGGTCCTGTCCTGTGTCTCCGAGTCCCGGGCCTGGAGACACAGGACAGATGTGTGTGTTTAGGCCAGAGACTGTAGTTCAACCCCCAGTCTAGAGACATCGGGTTGAGATCCACCCCCAAACAGAGGGGTTTGAGGCGGGAGGCTCCTTCTCAACACAATGTCTCTAGACTGGGGTTTGACGGACAATGTCTGACGGATCTCAGGGTCACGATTATTCTGATTTCCTATTATCCTGCCACTACTATTAGGACTGATTGGTATATTGTATCTAAAGAAAGGCACCCTTTGTAAAATCAAGATTTTGTTCTAACTGTAATGGTCCACCTCATAAGACTAGCATACTTATGGTATTTCTCTAAAAGAAAGGTCATCTTTGTAAGGTTGTGACACATTTCAGCTTTAGTGTGCACCCCCGACAGTCCTCGCCCCCTCCCCAATAGAGGCCCCCTCAACCTCAACCTCATTGTAATCACATGCCCTGCTCCTCGTGACTGATGGTGCTCCTGTTGAAGGGGTTGCTATGGCTGTGATGGTTACCGCGGTGACGTGGCCCTAATCCCTGTTTTTAGACTCATTTTTGAATAAGTGATATTATATTTGACCCTAACGAACAAAAAAAATCATTGTTTACTTATCATCCATTGATTAGAGAGGGAGTAGGAGCCGGTGAAGCTAGCAGACCAGCTCAGCAGAGACCTCCAGCACTGACTCTGGTCCCCATATGGACATAGTGGGACAAAGTAACCTTTAATTCACTTTGAATCATCCAATCAACAGTTTGGAAACGGCAGCCAGGTGATGATTGGCTGTGAAGCCTGCCGGAGCCTGGGCACTCAACATTACAAACTAAAACAATGATGACTGCTAAGCCTCATTACAGCCAGCTGATGGTATCAGCGGCAATAGCACTTGGTTCGATTAGCGTAGAGCAGGCTTAAAGGCCGTGGGCTATGGGCTATCTGATGCTCCCGGGGACACCGGATCACCGCCGCTCCTCGGAACGATACAATGTGGGCGTGTCTGCGGACGACAACATCCGGTGGGTCGTAGCGACCGTCTGAGGATGTAGCGGACTCCGTTTCGGACCAGGGGATGGTTCTGCCTTAACAACTCTCGCTGGAGTACACAGGAGAACAGCCGGCTCATTGGCTGATCGGTGGGAGGGCAGGAGCAAGTGGGGAGGGTCGAGTTGAGGAACCACAGGCCGGGAGGGAGGGAACGGGGGGTGTGGATAGGGCGGCGGGAGTGTTTGAGTGAGTGAGTGACAGGTCTGTCGGGTCCGTCAAGCCAGGCTTACCAGGGATGGTAACAACCCGGTACGATGCACCTCCTTATCACGCCCGGACCGCATCAAACACGTGTAGCGATGTCAACGGTTAACGTTAACCGGCTAACCGCCCAGAATACTTTTAACCGGTTACCCATGACGGTCAATCGGTTAATCTGCATGTACACAGCCTCCGTAGCTAGCGGTCTGAGGAACAATGAAGCGCGCTATACGAAGCTAAGTGCAGGACCGTTTCCCACAGAATGCTACTCTTCAGTTCAGTAGTAGTACTAGCACTATGTTGTACCAAATTGAGAACAGTTCAGTAGTAGTATTAGCATTATGCTGCAGCTGTACCACATTGAGAACAGTTCAGTAGTAGTATTAGCACTACGCTGTACCACATTGAGAACAGTTCAGTAGTAGTACTAGCACTATGCTGTACCACATTGAGAACAGTTCAGTAGTAGTATTAGCACTATGCTGTACCACACTGAGAACAGTTCAGTAGTAGTATTAGCACTATGCTGTACCACACTGAGAACAGTTCAGTAGTATTAGCATTATGCTGCAGCTGTACCACATTGAGAACAGTTCAGTAGTAGTATTAGCACTACGCTGTACCACATTCAGAACAGTTCAGTAGTAGTATTAGCACTATGCTGTACCACATTGAGAACAGTTCAGTAGTAGTATTAGCATTATGCTGCAGCTGTACCACATTGAGAACAGTTCAGTAGTAGTATTAGCACTACGCTGTACCACATTGAGAACAGTTCAGTAGTAGTATTAGCACTATGCTGTACCACATTGAGAACAGTTCAGTAGTAGTATTAGCATTATGCTGCAGCTGTACCACATTGAGAACAGTTCAGTAGTAGTATTAGCACTATGCTGTACCACATTGAGAACAGTTCAGTAGTAGTATTAGCACTATGCTGTACCACATTGAGAACAGTTCAGTAGTAGTATTAGCACTACGCTGTACCACATTGAGAACAGTTCAGTAGTAGTACTAGCACTACGCTGTACCACATTGAGAACAGTTCAGTAGTAGTATTAGCACTACGCTGTACCACATTGAGAACAGTTCAGTAGTAGTATTAGCACTATGCTGTACCACATTGAGAACAGGCTCCCGGAACGCAATGCGGCCCCAAAGCTCATTTAGTCATTAGAGCGCCGAACTAAAAGGAAAGCGCAACTTTCTTGTATTTCAAGTAATATTTCAAATGAAATAACTGATGGAGAAATGAAGGCCACACATTCATGAACAGGACAAGAGAAGCAGAAAAGTGTGTTGACAATGAGCTTCACCTGGAGTGGCAGTTGAACAGGCTGGATGGGGGGGAGCAGTGAGCAGACGGCTCACACTGCTTTAAAGTATCTAATTATCAAAGCATGCAACCTAAAAGCTGACAATTCCTTCCAAATATGGTCTTTGGTCTCGGGAAAGACCAACGGCAGAAATGGCAGAAAATGGACCCCAACCCTGACAACATGGGGTACTACAGTAACTCGTTTGGGGCATACTACAGTAAGTAACGGTACTTGGTTTAAAAGGGGGCATTAGCCCAACGTAGTGGCAACATCACCGTGGTGATATCTAGTTCCTCAGCAGCGTTCTCATTCATTAGTCTCTCTCCAGGTGAACTGCAGCCCGAGGTTTGTTATTCTGTTTTTTGATGAGGCTTCAGGACAGCGAAAGCCCCCCAGTCTGTGTGGCCGTTAGACAGTCACAGACTGCTTCCCATCGCTGCTCCTTCCAGCACTCAGGGTTCGACGGTATCTTGTGATTCTTGTGCAAGCGGTCACCAGTCGTTAAGCAGACTGGTCGCAGAACTTTGATCTGGCCAACAAAAGCCTGGTTGTACTGAAAACAGTTTTGATCTCCCTTTTCGACCCTCTCTTCCACACACTCAGCAGTACAAAATGAATACCTACCGATAGTGAGTTCAGGCCACTTGTTGACGTTCTGATTGGTCAGGAGAAGCCGTCGCTGTCCTCGTGGTCGTGGCCGACAGTGTGCAGTGGAATGAGGCTCTCACACTGCTCACTGTCTCCAGGTAACCTGAGAAAGGGTTATCGTCACGCACGCCGTCTTGACAACAATCGTTACAGTAATCATCCGTTTCTGGGAAGGTAGCATACGTCCACAGAGTGTGTGCAGAGCTGCCTTTAAGAGGGCGGGCAGTCAAGCAAGACGTCTGATAACAGGACCAAATAATGAAGGCCATAAGCCTTAAATGAAACCTATTGTCCTTGGTACAATGTCAATTGAGGACATCGGTGTGTGTGTGTGTGTGTGTGTGTGTGTGCGTGTGTGCGTGTGTCGATCCATTGCAAGAGTAAATCATGGAGTGAACCCTAAATTCTTAACCAATCTTTTACTATTCAATGTGTCGTTATGCTGGCTATGCAAACCATTTAAAAACAAACGGCCGTTCCTCTACCACATACAGTCGATAATCAACTAATCATGCCGCCCTAATGTGAAAGGTAATGCATAATTTGCATGTCTTCTATATGCGCTGTGGCCTGCGGTGTCAATTCCTCGGCCCGCAGTACCAGACAGTAGAAAGCAGAGGTACACAAACCTTCAGACGCTGTTAGCCATTGGCCACCAGCAATGTTTAACTTCTTCCACTGGGTTTTTTGATGTCGGTGCCATTAATAATTGTTGACTACTTTAACGGCACCGACAATCCAAAAACCCAGTCGGAACTAGATGGAAAAGGTGTGTCGTTCAAAACGTGACGCAGCTTTTACTTCTCGCCGTCTACAGAGTTTGTTATGTACGATCATGGTGTTATTTCCCATAGACATTCGACAAAGGGAACCGGAGCCTCGGAGGCAAGACTTCTAAGGGGGGCCAAAGCAACATGATAAAAATCAGTTTTTGAAAGACACTGAAATTGGTTTTGCGTAAATGAACAGTGTGAGAATAATAAGGGGTATTTCTAACACACACACACACACACACATATAACCCTATTCTAGTAGTACCCCAAAAAAAAAAAAAAAAAAAAAGCATGATATGGGATCTTTAAGAAGACGTAGCATCACTGATATGGCGCTGGCGTTACCGCTCTGATGTTGGTGGTTAAGATGTCGGAGCGTTACCATATCCAGCGGTTAACATGATCGCAATATTCCGATATCCACCATTACGATGTTGGACGGCGCAATGTCCAACAGTCAAGGTGTCGAAAAGGTGTGGGGAGTAGAAATTACCTCTAGTGGTCATAACATCTCCTAACATCTCCCCTGCCAACAACAGGAGGAGGAGTTACAGTGGCCTGTACTGGCCTGTGAGATTACTTGATGGATTTACAAATTTAATTGAGTTATTTAATCTGTAAATGTAAAACTGTAGGTTACATCTAACAAGTAGGAAAGTGATTAGTTCAACCGGTGGCGTGGTGTGAGAGGTGTGTGCGAGGGGTGTGTGGATGTACAGAGCTCATTTTGGCCGTGGTTGATGTTTATGGCAGAATCAGAGGGGGTTGAGCTTCTCTGACTAATAACTAATAAGCCCAATTCACATCGCTCCTTATGAAGCCCATACACAACGGGGCTACGTTCCAAAAACACTTAGCCCAAAACTAATATCTTTATATCTCATAGTGCTCGAATTCAAGCTGAACCAGGGGCTTCGCCTACAGTTTACTTAGATATTGAATAAAAAACGTATTTTCTCTAGAGTCGTTTGTGTGTTCTACTGTACAAACATGGCGGTGCAACATGGCGGCCTCTGTGGAAGAGGACCCGCTACCTACGTAGACAAACACACCTATTCTTATTTAATGGGATTATACACTAATTAAAACAACCTAATGAATATTATATCCCATTTCTGTCAAGTCCGTTACACTAGATGTTACTAGATTCTACATGCCGCAGCTTTAACGGTTACGATGTTGTCTAGCGGTTGTGATGTGTAGCTGACGTGATGTGTAGTGGTTGTGATGTGTAGTGGTTGTGTCGGTATCGGTTGTGAGGTCTAGCGGTTGTGAGGTCTAGCGGTTTGGAGGTCTAGCGGTTGGTAGGTCTTGCGGTTGTGAGGTCTAGCGGTTGTGAGGTCTAGCGGTTGTGAGGTCTAGCGGTTGTGAGGTCTAGCGGTTGTGTCGGTAGCGGTTGGGAGGTCTAGCGGTTGGAGGTCTAGCGGTTGGAGGACCAGCGGGTGTGTTGGTAGCGGTTGGGAGGTCTAGCGGTTGGGAGGTCTAGCGGTTGGGAGGTCTAGCGGTTGGGAGGTCTAGCGGTTGGGAGGTCTAGCGGTTGGGAGGTCTAGCGGTTGGGAGGTCTAGCGGTTGGGAGGTCTAGTGGTTGGGAGGTCTAGCGGTTGGGAGGTCTAGCGGTTGTGAGGTCTAGCGGTTGTGTCGGTAGCGGTTATGTCGGTAGCGGTTGGGAGGTCTAGCGGTTGTGTCGGTAGCGGTTGGGAGGTCTGGCGGTTGTGAGGTCTAGCGGTTGGGAGGTCTAGCGGTTGTGAGGTCTAGCGGTTGTGTCGGTAGCGGTTATGTCGGTAGCGGTTGGGAGGTCTAGCGGTTGTGTCGGTAGCGGTTGGGAGGTCTGGCGGTTGTGAGGTCTAGCGGTGTCCATACCTGTGGATCCGGGGCTTGCGGCAGATGAAGGCGAACAGCCTCCTCAGACCCACCATGACGGGGTCCCAGTTGTTGTAGTGGCACAGCAGGGTGGCGATGAAGAAGGAGAGGAACACGGGGACAGCCCCCATGAAGAACAGCCAGGAGAACCGCACCTGTTGGGGGAGGGGGAGGAACGGGGCGTTTAGAAGAGCCTTGTATCCAACGTTACTCAGTGGGGACATTGGAGAGACTGGGTTAGGGTTTGAACTCTAAACCTTCTGGCTGGGAGTCGACCCCTGAACCATGGAGAGGTTTTCCTCTCTCCAAGAACCTTTCTGAACGATGTGATGATCCCCTAAACTGCTCTTATAGTTTGCCTTTACTTTTCTCTGGCGAGATGTTTCCCCATGAGAGACGGTAATGCATCTAGAGCGCCCTGCTGTATTTACCTTAGAGCCCCAGAACCCCTTGGATTCACACTCACAGATAATCCTGCCTGGCTTGAGTGTCTTCAATGACCCAGGACCCGATGAACAAAATCTAAGTCAACCCGGGTGTTATCTGTAGAGTCAGCATTGAGATGTACAGCGGTGTAGTAGAAGATCACCTTCTGCATGCAGATGTCAGCCAGGATGGACAGCGGGATGGTGAGGCTCAGAGCCAGGGTCCCCACTAGTGATGAGGTGAGGAAACAGCCCCTGATTGGACCAACAGCACAGCGTCAACCACCAATAAGGGAATCCAGAGTATATCATGAATAGAATAGTCACTATCGCCCAATATTAATATATACCTTAAAATCTGCTGGGCAATCCTTAAATCTTATGTTTGAGAATAAAAATGTGATCCTAAATATTGAAATGTGTTGGAAGTTAAGCAGTAAATATTGTATGAATATTCATCACAAGAAATGTTCATTTTGAGGCTAATACCATGGCAGAAAACAGGCATGGCAAAACAACCCCGATTTGAGTCTGCATGTGACCATGTGACCCCTGCTCGTACCACAGCCAGAGGAACTCGGACAGGACGGTCCCGATGAGGCCGTTGATCAGGATGTAGGTCCACACCAGCTGGCTGGGCAGCTCGAAGGACTCAAAGCCCGTGTAGTGCAGCACCAGGAAGCCAGGCCACAGCAGCAGCAGGTTGAACAGACCCACGAACCCTGGGGAGCGATGGGTCATTGGGGTTACAACTGGCCAGGGAGCACGACAGCACAACACAAAACCAACAACACAACGTAACACAAACTGCTGACACGCAACCTATGGCGGTCGCAGTGCTAAAAGACTAATCAAATGCATTGAAACGGGTGCTGGTAATGTGGGACATACAGACCTTCAGACCCGATCAGAAACAATAGATGGGGGCTTTTAATATGTAGCAAAGAGGATGTTGGGCCAACAGACACACAACCCCTAGGAGAGACAATACAGGGGGGCCTTTAATGTGTAGCTTTGAGGAAGTTGGGCCAACAGTCCTACAAACCGTATTAGAGATAATATATTGGGGCTTTTATTGTGTAGCATGGAGGAACTTGGGCCAACAGACCTACAAACCCTAGACGGAACAACTCAATCAATACAGGGGGGGCTTTTAATGTGGAGACGTTGTAATGTTAGCATGTCCACCCTGGCCTTAAACCAATGACAGAGCAGGGTTCTGCCCTGTTACATGACAGCAGCCTGCTTAGCAGCAGGGATCTCCGGCTGGATGAACCGACCTACCGAAGAACATGGGGATGTCCAGCTTGTCCTCTCGGTCCACCCTCCTCTTAATCATCACGATGTACACCGCGTAGAGGGCGGCCCCGGCCAGCGACCACAGAGACCCTGCAGAGAGCGCACACACGCTGCTGTTAACACAAATGGTGTGCACACCCAGCATAAACACACATTGAATAGTAACAGATGCGTTAAGAATTAAACTTGCAATTATCGATTGCAAGTTCACTCTGGCAATCGACAGACACACACACACACACACACACACACACACACACACACACACACACACACACACACACACACACACACACACACACACACACACACACACACACACACACACACACACACACACACACACACACACACACACCTGGCTGGACCAAAGCCAATGGATGAAAGAACACAAGATGTGAAGATGAGAGGCTAACAGTGCTTTTCTAGTGATTGTTTCCCTGGAGGCCCTGGTGCAGGCGTAGAGAACATGTTTAGGTTTACGATTCTGGATCTGTGCAATCGGGTGCTGTCTCCATGGTTACCTATGATGCCGTTCCCGTCGGGGATGTCCATGCTGGAGAGGCTGACCAGGGCCACTCCCCCCATGCTAGACAGAGAGGGATGTTCACCACACCATTACTGAACACTCAACCAACTTAGAGACATAGAAAAGACAACTTGACAATTTGACTTTAAAAAGATTCAATCTTTGATTGACAATTTGTTTAAGACACATTTACTATACACTTCATTTTCTAGGTTCATAGGACAAAATGGAATCTAGAAAATATATAAATAATGCTATTTTTACCCCCATTCAGACAGATAGGAACAAAGCCAGTTGAAGCGGGTATGTAAAACCTGAATCCCCAGAGTAGATCCTGAATCCTCATGTCATTATAGAGTAGAACCTGAATCCTCATGTCATTATAGAGTAGAACCTGAATCCTCATGTCATTATAGAGTAGAACCTGAATCCTCATGTTATTATAGAGTAGATCCTGAATCCTCATGTCATTATAGAGTAGAACCTTAATCCTCATGTCATTATAGAGTAGAACCTGAATCCTCATGTCATTATAGAGTAGAACCTGAATCCTCATGTCATTATAGAGTAGAACCTGAATCCTCATGTCATTATAGAGTAGAACCTGAATCCTCATGTCTTTATAGAGTAGAACCTGAATCCTCATGTTATGATAGAGTAGATCCTGAATCCTCATGTCATTATAGAGTAGAACCTTAATCCTCATGTCACTATAGAGTAGAACCTGAATCCTCATGTCATTATAGAGTAGAACCTGAATCCTCATGTCATTATAGAGTAGATCCTGAATCCTCATGTCATTATAGAGTAGAACCTGAATCCTCATGTCATTATAGAGTAGATCCTGAATCCTCATGTCATTATAGAGTAGAACCTGAATCCTCATGTCATTATAGAGTAGAACCTGAATCCTCATGTCATTATAGAGTAGAACCTGAATCCTCATGTCATTATAGAGTAGAACCTGAATCCTCATGTCATTATAGAGTAGAACCTGAATCATCATGTCATTATAGAGTATGTAAAGGCTGGTACCTCAGGGCCACGGCTAACAGTTTGGACAGGGTGAAGCGGTCGCTGCTGTTACTGGGGAAAATTGCGGCCAGGATCAGCGTAAACAGACCTGGAGGAGAACAGCAGTATTTAGGACAGGAGTGCAGATACCAGCTCTTCATTTACAGCTCAGAAGTAGAGGGTAACTCTGAATTACACTGAGGTTGTCCCCATACACACCGTACCTGAGGAAGGGTAAATGAGTTTTGCCAATATGCCGACAAAGTTGGCATATTTCATACTTTTTAGTCGACAGTTCCGGTTCTGTGTGATCCTTTTTAATCCCAAAAAATTGTATCCCGTTATACTTCCCTTGTGTCTACCATATCCATATCTTCACAAGCATTACATGAAACACATGAAGGAAACTGCAGTTTTCCCATTGCGTTAAATATATGCCCAGCTAGTTCTTCCTCCTTTGCGGTCGAGGGGTTCGAAGGTCCCCGGGCAGACTGACCTGAGGTGGAGGACAGGATGTTGACGATGGCCACCTGGGTGTCTGACAGCGCCTCCTGGTACGACAGGTTAGCCAGGAACCACTGATGCAGAACACAGACAGGAATGAGCACAGCGTCTGCTGCTGCACACCGCTCACCAAATACACATTCTGAGGGCTATGCCAATGCTGAAAACCAATCAGTGTTACTATTTCACTCACGTCTCCCAGACAAATTCAACGAAAAATCCCTCAAAGTATACCGTGATGACCATTTAGAGCTCCCGTAAAGAACAATCCTGTGGAATCCTATTTTCTGTCCTATAGTGTCTGTGCTGCAATGCATCCAGATTCTCTTTTAGATCAACCTGAATTTTCTGAATTGTTTATAATCAAGTTTTTTGAACCACTTCCCAGATCCAAGAAAAGTCCTCTCAGAAAAAGAAGGTGTGGATAGAATATGAAACTGTTTATCCTAGCCCCCGAAAGCAGACTCCAGTCAAGGCCTATCAGAGGGCCCATGCCCCCCACCCCCCCCCCCCCCCCCCCCCGGCCCCTACCACGAAGCAGAAGAAGAAGCTGATCTTGGCCACATCGGGGACCGTCAGCTTGCCCACCGAGCGGAGCATGTTCTCGTGGTCCTTGGCGGCGGGGTAGGACATACGGGACAGCTTGGCCTCCAGGGCCTGGGTGGAGGGCAGCTGACGGACCTCCATGACGTTACTGAAACGCACCCGCTGCTTTCTAGTGGCCGCTGGAAGGAAGGATTAAGGCCTTCAGTGCCCGTCGTTCATAAGGGGAGAGACCTTGTTTTCACACAGTTGAATAGGACTCATGGGTATTAACGGCCAAGAAGAGATCACTGGCGCACAGTGCATAGCACCGTTTTACCCAAATCTGCTGTGTTCTACAAATGTTATGCTTGTTACACAAATATTACAGTAGACAAACATTGTTTGTAGCTCTTCGATGTACAATGTATTCTCCAAAATGTAGAAACTGGGTTAGGGAGATATATATTGCTTCACCTTATACATTTGCATCACATTTAGGGCATTTTGCAGCCACTTTTATCCAAAGCGACGGTTCATACACATTCACACCGACGACGGAGTCAACCCCGCAGGGCGACAGCCAGCTCGTCAGGAGCAGTCAGGGTGAGGCGTCATGCTCAGGGACACCTCCACACTCATCTAGGAGGAGCCGGGGATCGAACTAGCAACCTCCGGCTACCAGCCAACCCGCTCTGCCTCCCGGGCCGACCCTACGTATGACTACATCAGGTACTCACCAGACTGGTCCAGACCGTTACAGGAGGCTGAGGAGGACGACTCCAGGGGCCTCTCCTGGAACCTTACAGGAACGTAGAGCGGCTCGCTCTAAACAAAAGAGAAGCGTGAGAGGAAGAGGTCTAGGGTGAGGCAGCGGTGCTGCGTCTGACCACTGAGGGGGGGGGGGTCCATGTCTGACTGTCTCACCAGGGAGTGGGTCATGGTGCTTTCAGCGGTGCACGCCGCAAAGTATGCCTCGGCATCGGCAAACTGTGGACACACAAACATTGAGCAATGTCAGCTTCTTGTGTGGGAGGAAGGTGAACTGAGGACACTTCTCATACACTAATAATCCTGTATTGTCCCAACATGACACTTCAAAGCACTGACAGACAAATTAACCTTCCTTCCAAGGAGCAAATCCGACGTTTATTTCTGGACCACTACAGCGTCATCTTCACCTCTAATTTCATTGTCTTTATGTTGTTAACATTGAGCACCACTCAACAACCCCACTCCGGGCCTTTTGGTTCCTCCTGCACATTTATTAAAATGATCCACCTCACCTCCCAATCTCATTGGATGTATCCCTTCCCAATGCTGCCACGTATCGCATCCTTCTTTGAATATCAAGTATGATAAATACCAAATGAAGAACATTAAAACCTTTCATTTGCCCTGTGTGGCTTTTCCTTTTACTCGGCACAGTGCAGCAGCGCTCCCCTGTGGCGAGTGGTGTGCATGACTACTCACAAACGCAGTGTGAGGTCGCTGCAGTGAGCTGGTGCACTGCTGCCTCCACGGCCTCCACAGCAGGAAGCCCAGCAGGTAGAGCACGAACATGGACGTCTTGGTGAACGTGCTGAAGAAGGGCTTGTTGTACTCCTGCCGCCTGAAGATATACTGAGAGCAGGAGAAGAGAACAGCTGTCACCAGGTAGCCATCAACCTTTAAGTCATACCCACTGTTTCTCTGAAGAAGCTTGGTAGATTGGTAGAAAAAGAAACAACAATATATATCGCTGTCGGTACAGTAAAGATGGTCATATAAACAAGTGCCAAGCACTAACAATTGCTAGGTTAACCCTTTCCCCGTACACAACCAAGATAGCTAGGATTAGAAGCTACACAATGCTAATTACTATTTTTAAGCGCACGAGTGTGATAAAGACTCCCATGATCATACAATCAATGATTTTGTATCTGATTATTTTGCTGAGGCTTGCAATAAGTGCCTTGGATTCCTAAATTGACAATTAACATTTGATTTGCACCAGGGGGATCTGCAACTTTTGGTAATGGGAGCGTGTGTTTGGGAGTGTGTGTTTGGGGGTGTGTGTTTGGGGGTGTGTTGGGCCTTACTGAGGTCAGCTCGGAGGAGGCCACCCAAATGACATCCACCAACAGGAGGATGGCCACTCCCAGGGCCATGCGTCTTCGCTGGGCTGCCGAGGCGCTCTGAGAGCCCATCCGGTTCATGATGAACACCCACACCATCTGGACCCTGCTACACACACACACACACACACACGTATGAAATGCATGCTCATATTAACAGGCTGGCAACTCTCAGACACATAATAGCTTCATGTCTGATTGTCTGTTCTTTGGGCTATTTTTTGGGGCGTTCATGTTAGTGAGTATTGAGTAAACAAAGCAACAATATGACTTTTTTGCCATTGTCTGCTTATGTATAAAGCATGCATCTATCCAACCCCACCATGGCCTGGTACCAGTTTGAAGGAAGGTTTATGTTCTCAAAGTAATGTTTAATTCAGCAACATGGAAAAGTATGTTTAAGTAGTACAATACCCAAGTCTGATAGAGGAGCATGATCCTTATTATTACGATCATGATATTATTATGACAGTACCTGTCAATCAGTTAGAGAGGATACTTTTTGGGGATATCTGTCAGGCCTCACAGAGGACCACAGAAGGATACAAGAGAACATATTCGGTCATCAATCCCTCCCCTCATCTGGCTGCATGCTGACATGTAAACCAGAAGCCACCTATGTACAGTAGTCTGCTGGTTTCTGCAATGATTGTGTGTTGCAAAAACGCACACATGAAAGTGGTTCTACATGATAATGTTAAAAGATATGTCTACCATGTGAAAATTACTTCTGGTCATTTTTGTAACTGAAAATGTATGCATAGATGGTAAAGAGTCACCTGTAATGACATAGTGATGGTAAAACAGCACCAATAAAGTGACCTGTTGTCATGTTTAATTCAAGCAGAGGCTAACACAGACACACACACACACACACACACACACACACACACACACTGTATAGTTATGTCACTGCCTGTCTGATTCAACTGTGATGCTGAAAGTACGTTGTGATAATAACATTTGGACAAGGAAACGCACTAAACTAAATGCATGCAGCCAACCAGCTCAAAACAATGTTTAAACAGCATAACGCTGCGAGTGTTTCTACTGGACGATAGCTACATGCTAATGGCCAACATCGATCCGTGATCAAGTAGACATTTACCTGAGCATCTGTAGATAGATCCTATCGTATGCTTTGTTTTCTATCTTCTGGATTTATTTACCCATTGATTAATCTAGCCGCAATTATTAAGACGGAATTGTCGCCCCTCGACTGATAGTAAACATTAGCACATCAATCAGGTGACATCACTTAACTGAAACAAGGCATTCCGGGATATGTAGTTATCAGGTGACAACACTTAGTTGAAGAACGGCATTCTGGGATATGTAGTTATCCTCGAACAAGAGAGGGACACTCTTTCAAGATATGAATACAGTTAATTCATGCAAACTCAGCTTTCCTTTAAATACCATAAAAAGTATTAAGTATCGAACCTGATCACTCCAGTTGGACGGGAAATGTGGGTGTTAGGACTGTGGGACATGAGGACTGTATCTTAAAAATGTAATAGAAACTTAAGTTAATTAAAATATATATATAGGCCTATATTAAAAACAATATACGTGCATGTATGGATATGCACATCAATCAATTCAATTTAGTAAATAAACAAATAAACAAAGAAAATTGTCCATGTCTGGTCGGTTGAAGTAATGTGATAAAAAACATTTATTTAAAAATTAGTGAAATACCAAACCAACCAATGCACACACTTTTCCACTAGAAGGCGGTATCACCAAAGATTGCTTTAACACTAGAAGTTAGTCACCAATACCCTAAAGCCAAGACATGCAGAGGCAGATGAGGGCAGTAACGTTATGTTATTGTTGGATTTGTTAATGACAGGCTATGCATTGAATTACTGTTTCTTGTGTGCTATATTGTAAATTGCCCCAAAATAAATCATAGGCTGTACACATCTAGAGACAAATGCCTTTAGTCTATGAGGCTATACATCTAGAGACTGAAGCCTTTAGTTCATGAGGTTTTACATCTAGAGACTGTACCATCTACAGACTGAAGCTTTTAATCCATGAGGCTGTACATCTACAGACTGAAGCCTTTAGTCCATGAAGCTGTTCCATCTAGAGCCTGAAGCCTTTAGTCCATGAGGCGGTACATCTAGAGCCTGAAGCCTTTAGTCCATGAGGCGGTACATCTAGAGCCTGAAGCCTTTAGTCCATGAGGCTGTACATCTAGAGCCTGAAGCCTTTAGTCCATGAGGCTGTACATCTAGAGACGCGTTTAGTTCAGGGTGGGCGTGTCAACAAAATGTGATACCAGTCCAGTAATTGCACGTGGCCGTTAAGTGGTCCACGCCAACCATGATGGGAAGGGGAGCGCTGTTCTGGCAACCTCATCCTAAGCATGAGTCTAACTCGTTTTGGTCTTTCCTTATCTTCTGCCAAAAAGCCTTTCAACTAAACAAATGGGGTCAGACGAGTATTTGACTGTTAATGCTGCAGAGACTGTAAGGAGACAGCCTGTAAGGAAACAGCCTGTAAGAGACAGGAGACAGCCTGTAAGGAAACAGCCTGTAAGAGACAGGAGACAGCCTGTAGGAGACAGCATGTAGGAGACAGGAGACAGTCTGTATGAGACAGCCTGTAGGAGACATCCTGTAAGGAAACAGCCTGCAAGAGACAGCCTGTATGGGGACAGCCTGTAGGAGACATCCTGTAAGGAAACAGCCTGTAAGAGACAGGAGACAGCCTGTAGGAGACAGCTTGTAGGAGACAGCCTATAAGAGACAGGAGACAGCCTGTTAGAGACAGGAGACCGCCTGTATGAGACAGCCTGTAGGAGACAGGAGACAGCATGTAGGAGAGAGCATGTAGGAGACAGCCTGAAGGAGACAGCCTGAAGGAAACAGCATGTAGGAAACAGGAGACAGCATGTAGGAGACAGCCTGTAGAAGACAGCCTGTAGGAGACAGGGGACAGCCTGTAGAAGACAGCCTGTATGAGACAAGGGACAGCCGGTAGGAGACAGCCTGTAGGAGGCAGGAGACAGCCTGTAAGGGGACAGCCTGTATGAGACAGGAGACAGCCTGTAGAAGACAGCCTGTATGAGACAGGGGACAGCCGGTAGGAGACAGGAGACAGCATGTAGGAGGCTCTCTGCGATCCGGTGTTCTGCCAATCTATCTCTCAAATCGTGCTCCCTAGTGTTACTGAGCATGCGCATGCTTACAGTAGGTGGAAGTGAAGTCTCAAATAAAGACATTATAATACAGTATCCAAATACGGTCCCTCTCTACAGTGTACTGTACATGGAGTGAGTCGTCGTGTAAAATAACGTGATTCTGTTGTGGGAGCATCGTCTGATAGATGCAATGGATCTACAGATCAAATAAGCTACCAATGTAGCATCTTCTGATAGGGTAAATGCTACCTTATATGTGTTTGGTAGCGTATGGGTACAGCGTGCGCAGATTTGATAGGGAGCAGAGATTGGCTGATCACCCGCTCCGACTACAACCTACGTCACCACTGTTTACAGCTGCCAAAGGTCCAAAAGTCACGTGACTGCCCGGAAACCACCGGGTGACGTCTGGAAACATCCACTGCTCTGTTAATGACTGGTCGGAGTCTGGCTACTTTGTTTTTCAGGATCTGAAGAGTGTGTGGGGTTCTCAAGACGAATGTGCCTCTGTATTCAAACCTTAGAGGGAGGCGGCTGTGGAGGACAGCGAAAAGGGCGATGGCCTCAACGAACCCTAAGCAAGTGATCTGATATGGAGTATCTCCTCCCTGTGCTGTTTCTGATGATGCAATGTAGCCATACGGGTGGTAAGTTCAACATGATTAAAACCGCAGTACACTTGAATTGCACAGATCGATCGCTATATTTGTTCGGGTTAATGAAGGTCCCAATGACATGTCCATGTGTCTGTTGTCATTGGTCCTAATAACATGTCCATGTGCCTGTTGTCATTGGTCCTAATAACATGTCCATGTGCCTGTTGTCATTGGTCCTAATAACATGTCCATGTGCCTGTTGTCATTGGTCCTAATAACATGTCAATGTGCCTGTTGTCATTGGTCCTAATAACATGTCCATGTGCCTGTTGTCATCAGCGCTGGACACTCTCCCGGCTCCGATCAATGTCTCCATGGACTCTAGAAACTTCCGGCATGAGCTGACATGGGCCCCCGGGCCGGGGACCCCCCCGGGGACATACTACAGAGTGTACTCCAGGTAAACTACAGGGCCCACTTCCTAAAATACTACAAAGTGTTTATCAGGTTCAGTACAGGGCCTACTTCCTAAGATACTAGAGTGTACACCAGGTACTGTATAATCAGAATCAGTTACTTTTATTACATCTTATTGTACAAGTACAATAAGAGTAAAAATGTTACTTAGGCTCGGTCCCTCAACAGTCTCAAAAATACAAGATAAAGTAAATAAGGTAAGCAAAAATATAAATAAGTAAATATAAAATATAATAAATTAAGTAATAGTCAGAGAAACTAAGCCAGTGCTAATAAGTAATAATTAGTAATGAGGCGTAGTGAAGTGTAAAGTGTAAGTGTAAAGTGTTCAAATATGCCCACTTCCTATTTCTACTTCTTCACTTCACCCGTGGTCAGAGCTTGGCAGTCTCTCTTCGGAGAAAAGATAAAGTGGGGTACTTTATTTGTACCCTACTCTGTTAACACAATTGACTTTGGTGTTTTGTTTTGTACTTTAATTTAATTCCCATATTCATTCAATTTCTTTGTTAAAATGTTTTGTTTCATGTTTGAATAGGAACTGGTTTGAATGTCACATAAGTAATAGCAGCCTACCTGGCATGGGAAATTCCATGTGTGTATTTTATTACAACTATTTTGTTGATCTTTCACTTCATGGTTTAAACGCGTCTGTCTCTGTAGGCTATGTTCTTGTGGCCGGATGGTGGCACGTTTGACTGCAGGATACATTCTGTGATTTAAAGAAAAAAAATATGGTGTGCATGTTTCTTCAAGAAAAAATCGACCATACCATTTCTTATAAACCAGGCTCAAAGTGTGAGGAGATTACTGTGAGCATATTCATTTTGTGAAAATATTATAATTGTAGGGGTTATTTTAAATACTTTACTTTGACCATTCATACTTTAATCAAACCGTAGATACGTCATTCATGCATCATACATGCGTCAACAAGGAGTCTCTTTATCCTATAGATGCAGATGAATGTAAGGGATTGGGTATCTTGTTCAAAGATGCTTATAGGTTTGCTATGGACTGCTCCAGATCACTCCCCTTTAATTGAATCTTTGACAATTTACAACTTGTCGTTTTTCATTCATATTGTGTTATGCATCTGATTACCTCAAGAACTTATAACCTTAAGTTATATTGCCAATGGATCCAAACACTGATATCTAAGGATGCATCTTGTTGTTTTTCAACGTGAGACAGGATTTCCCGTAGACGTCCAAAGCCAAAGGTTTTCAAGAAGACCAGCGGTGTTCTGAAGCTGAAGAATTATCCGAAATACAAGATCTCCGTCATGGCTGTCTACAACCACTCCAACCACTCCCTGGAATCGCTGGAGTCCAAGGCCTTAGAGTTCAACGCTTTCCTTGACAGTACGTCAAGCCGTGTTGGATGATGTTTCAGGGTCTGTGTATTGGCAAATGTTAAAGTATGTTGTGTTCCTATGTGCCATTGCTATTTGGCCAGTAAGCCGACGCTTTTATACAAAGTCAAATAATCGTTTTTTAGGTACATATACATATCTTAATCAAGTTCATCTTTCCAGCTCGTATAGATCCTCCATGGCTCAGCCTGGTGGGAGGGGATCACCGCCTGGAGCTCAACATCTCCCTTCCCAAGGCCCACCAGTCCGCCAAAATAGAAGACATCCTCAAGTTCTACGATGCCAAAGTTACGATCACCTGGCAGAAAGCTGGAGACCACAGGGTACTTATTCCACCTTCTAACCCATATAATCCTCTCATCCCGTCACACTGGATTTCCTTTGCTCTATCTGACCGTTTTGTCTTTATTTCCTTACTTTTCTTTTGCTTATGGATGAGAAGAGAGGCTTGTGTAAGCCGCTGGCCTCTTTTCCTTCATCTCGCCTTCATCAGTGGTTTTTAGGAAAGCCCTTTTCTTTCTTTGTACTTCTGCTGTGCAAACGAAAAAACAAAAACGACTAGTCGTTAAGTGTATAACTTGCAAATGTGTTTACTTGTACCTTGTTTGAATTGGTTGCATGCAGAAACCAAATGTAGTCGTTCATTGCTTTGTTTTGAAGACCTCTTCCATGGACATGACCAATTCCAGCATGGTCCTGGGAAACCTGGAAGCCGGCATGAATTACTGCGTGAGAGTCCACCTTAGGATCCGCACCAATCCAAATACCTGGCCCTCCAGGTGTGTGTATGCATCAACCAGCGACCCGGAACCCAGCATGGGTAAGTTGCCGACGGTCCTTAAAGGACGGTTCTGAGTGATCATCATAAGAGTATCTTCCACTGTGTACTGTGTCATGATAGAGCGTGTGTACTGCAGGCCCTAGGGTTCTAGGGATCGCCGTCCCGCTCCTCGTCCTGGTGGTGGTGGGCACGGTGGCGCTCCTTGTTGGGCTGCACTATACTGGCTACCTGTGTGGAATCAAGGCCCATGTGCCCGCCGTACTGCTGGTAAGAAATGCTATTAACACTGTCCAACCCCTGCTCCTTAAAGGCACCCAGTGCAACTTTATGTAAACATTCAATGAAAAATAAACATTCAATTTCTAGTATTTTTTACACGTAGTAAGTTTCAATAACTCCATACCATTACATATCGACATTCAAGGAGCAAAGATGAGACGTCGTTGTGTGGTGAGAACTGATAGAAAATCGTAAACAACAACAATCGCCGGTGGGGAGAAGCCATTTTTCCATTGACTGGAAGCCTGCTTTATTTATTGTAGGTTACAAAAAATAAAGAAAATGGCGGCATTGTTGTTGTTATCGATTTTCTATCAGTTCTCACCACACAACGACGTCTCATCTTTGCTGCTTGAATGTCGGTATGTAATGGTATGGAGTTATTGAAACTTACTATGTGTAAAAAAGACTAGAAATTGAATGTTTATTTTTAAGCCTCGAAAGTTGCACTGGGTGCCTTTTAATGACCGGTCTCTGTAGTCACTGTCTAACCCCTGCTCCTTAATGACCGGTCTCTGTAGTCACTGTCTAACCCCTGCTCCTTAATGACCGGTCTCTGTAGTCACTGTCTAACCCCTGCTCCTTAATGACCGGTCTCTGTAGTCACTGTCCAACCCCTACCTGCTCCTTAATGACCGGTCTCTGTAGTCACTGTCTAGCCCCTACCTGCTCCTTAATGACCGGTCTCTGTAGTCACTGTCCAACCCCTACCTGCTCCTTAATGACCGGTCTCTGTAGTCACTGTCTAGCCCCTACCTGCTCCTCAATGACCTGTCTCTGTAGTCACTGTCTAGCCCCTACCTGCTCCTTAATGACCTGTCCCTGTATACCATTAGGGTTATTATCATTGGTCCCATTGCCTCAGTCTCCCCTCTGTCTGGATGTTCAGATGGTGCTCAGCCATGTCTACCTGGTCACGCCAGAGAGGACCATCCCTGACCCGGTGTACTTCAGCCCCAAGGCGGCCAAACACGACGGGACTGGGCTGCAGGACGACGATGACGACGAAGAAGAGGACGAAGAAGATGCCGACAAAGGGGAACACATGTACTTTAACAGAGCTGCAGATCTCTCCTTGGATTCCGACTCCTCGGATGCACCTGGGGATTCCCCTGGGAGCTCTTGCGGCAGGGCCTGCCCGACAGTGTGCAGCGGGTTGATGGCGGTGGAGTGGCCTTTGCCGGGGTCCCATCGTCAGCCAGATATCAGGGGCCACAGTGTTCAGGGGCCCGTTACGCTTGACAAGGACCTGCATGGGATTCAGGGTGGGGCCATGAGCCAGGGGGAGTGGAGTAAGGAGGCGCCGTCTGTGGATGAGAGGTGGAAAGAGGAGGAGGAGGAGGAGGAGGAGGAGGAGGAGGAGGAGGAGGAGGAGGGTGGTGGTGATGTAAATCTGTTCTCACTGACTCTTCTCAAGGAGGACAACTCTGGGAACATCAATCTGTGCTCAGCGATCTTTGGTGGGTTCAAAGAGGCTACTGACCATGAGACTGAGTTGGATGACGCTCCACGTGTCGCTCTACGGCCTCGACATGAGCCAGAGCCACACGGAACGCCAGGCAGACTCTCAGCACAGAGTCGTACGCCTTCAGACACTGAAGAAGTGCTGCTGTCCATCCTGGGCTCAGAGCAGCCACACAGAGGAGAGACAGAGCAAAGCAGAGAGGGCACATCCTGTAGTGACCTCATCTCTTATGGTGGCGAGATGGAAGAGGAGGAGGAGCCAGAAGAGGAATACTCCTCTGGATACATGGGGCGTTAATTTGGTGTGTGTGTGTGTGTGTGTGTGTGTGTGTGTGTGTGTGTGTGTGTGTGTGTGTGTGTGTGTGTGTGTGTGTGTGTGTGTGTGTGTGTGTGTGTGTGTGTGTGTGTGTGTGTGTGTGTGCGAGCGGGTATGCCCTTGTGTTAAATGCTGACCAATGATTTGAATAAATGATGTCAATCATGGATAAAGTCTGAAAACAAAAAGAGGATGTCACTATTGTCACATGTATATTACTAAGTTCATAGACAGGGGAACTTGGTTGTTGGCTTGATGGCCGGAATTGTGGATGAATCAGGTTACTTAAATCAATTATAAGTGTGCCTATAGTATAGGCGAAAAGGCAACAAAAATACCTTTCTAGTGCGTCCAACTGGAAGCAGCATGAACTATAATGTGGCTTCTCTTATAATAATAATAATAATAATAATAATACATTTAATTTAGAGGCGCCTTTCAAGACACCCAAGGTCACCTTACAGAACATATAGTCATCATTCAAAACTATGTAAAACAGACTAGGAATAAAAGGAAAACAGAGGTTAAACATGAATAATAATAATAATTAATAACACTCAAAGACGCCTAAAGTGAAGGGGGGACCTCACTAACCACCACCAATATGTAGCACCCACTTGGGTGATGCACGGCAGCCAATCGGTGCCAGAACGCTCACTACACACCAGCTTGAGGTGGAGAGTTAGGGATGAGGTGGAGAGTGAGGGAAAAGAACATTTAAACACTATCGACCATATTTAAACACTATGGACCACATGTAAACCCTATCGACCACATGTAAACACTATCGCCCACATTTAAACACTATCACCCACATTTAAACACTATCACCCACATTTAAACACTATGGACCACACGTAAACCCTATCGACCACATTTAAACACTATCGCCCACATTTAAACACTATCGCCCACATTTAAACACTATGGACCACATTTAAACACTATGGACCACAGGTAAACCCTATCCACCACATGTCACATTATAAGATGGAAGTTGTCATATTCAGCATGTTTACAAGTGTTAGAACATGTTTTGGTTAAGGTTTTATAAAATCATGAAAACAAATGATTTGTTATTATTGGTAATAATTGTTATTCGTAATAGCACTTTCGTGCTTTCTCTCTGCCTGACCCCATCTCACCCACCCAAGGCCCGCCCACTCCTGAGCACCCAATCAAAACACTGAACACTATCCAGCAACACCACCTAGAACCGTTTGAATATCAAAAACATAGATTAAACAAAAAATAATAAAATGTAATTATATTTATCTTTGCTTGTCACTGGCATTCAAGAAAATATAGAGAAACATTGTATGTGCATGCAAATATAGAAAAGAATGTGCTATGTCACGAGACTTCCTGTAATTTCCGCTCCACTGCTATCATCATGTAGCTCACTTTTGAAGAAGTTCTCCACCAAGTGTCACAATACAGAGTTAAAACGATCAGCATAGAAAGAAAGCAAACATTCCTTAAGAGACGGATCATCTTCAGCACGAAAGAAACGGTGCTTATCATATTTTAGCCTGTTGTTAGCATATAGGCAGTGACCGAAATTGTGATAATCTGCCACATGCTCCTCAGATGTTGAAATTGGCCAGTATGCTTTCCTTTTTAATCGATACAGGTGTGGATCACAGATGTTAAAATCAAAGCTAGGTAAGACCAGCTTCATTATTTATATAATATACTCCATATATCTAGTTAAAAGACACTGCTCAGCGATCGTGTACAATTTGATCGATATGATCTCACAGCAGTTCGATGATAAAGAGAGAAAGATTTGATTAGAGAGAGAGGGAGAGAACACATTTTGACTAAAAGTACTGTACGTATCGTTAGCAAGGTTTTGCGCAAAGTAAGGTTAACTACAAGGTCCCTGTGACTGACAGGGTCGGCATATGTCGGCACGGGGAGTCTGATCCCTTCGCTAACGCTGTGGGACTGACATGGCAGTGGGTCCAGGCTTCATCCTCTTGATGCTCGCCTGGCTCTCTCAGGTGTTCTCAGGTGAGTCCTCATACCCTCCACTTCCACTTAGCCTCCACTGCAAGTTATCAAGAACTCCTCTCTATGCTTTACCCTTGGGTAGCCCTATACATTTGGAGCTTCTGTGTGTGGAATTAAGGGCTATACGTTATGGAGCGACAGGACATTTAGGAAAGTTGCTTGTCGTTTTTTTTGGATGACATGTGAACATCAAATGCATAAACCTTTTTCCTACAATGCCAACTGAAAAGGTGTGTGTGTGTGTGTGTGGGTCCAGAAATTGTCCCTCTTCCTAAGCCGGTCAACGTGAATGTCACCTCCAGTCATTTTATTCACCTGTTGACATGGCAACGCGGTCCTGGGACGCCGAGGGGCGTGGCCTACAACGTCTCGGTGAGCTGTGAACGGTGAGTGTGTGTCAATTATTCTAGTATTAAATTGGCTGATAGCTTCAGAAGAAATTGTGTGTGTGTGTGTGTGTGTGTGTGTGTGTGTGTGTGTGTGTGTGTGTGTGTGTGTGTGTGTGTGTGTGTGTGCGCGCGCTTCCTTATATTGTATTCAAAGTATTCATGGCATGTAGGCCTATTATGTTTGTTGTGAGAGAGAATTATGTATTGATATTTTTGCCGAGCTAAGCCAACTTCGGTTCTGTGGCTTAAGCCCGAAGTCAACCTGAGCCCAAGAGGGCGATCAAAGAATTTTTTTTGATTGTAATGTTTCGTAGGGAGCACCCCCAAGGAGAGTAGGTAGGGGCTCTATTGTTTTGAGCCTCACAGAGAGGTAGAGCTCTATTGTTTTGAGGGGAGCCCCACAGAGAGGTAGAGCTCTATTGTTTTGAGGGGAGCCCCACAGAGAGGTAGAGCTCTATTGTTTTGAGGGGAGCCCCACAGAGAGGTAGAGCTCTATTGTTTTGAGCCCCACTGAGAGGTAGAGCTCTATTGTTTTGAGCCCCACAGAGAGGTAGAGCTCTAATGTTTTGAGGGGAGCCCCACCGAGAGGTAGAGCTCTATTGTTGTTGTACTTGCTTCGTTGAGGACTAAAGTCCATGAAAGCCATATTCTAGCGTCTGTCCCTACGGCAGTGTGCTTAGGGCTTCAGGTTTTTATTTAGCTTGAGTCATAGAGCACACATGGTACACACGCGTGTCCATACAGGTTACCGTTTCTGTGGTGCCAGCCCATCCTAATCCTATTTTGAATTCCTCTCGTCATCTAAACTAAAGAAGTCTTTTTTTTTAAATGGTATCACGTTAGACAGCAAAACTAATATTTCCATCTCCGTGTATCTCACTGGTAAAACCCAATGTAAACTCTTAATGTAATTTTACTGTATTGCTGACTTCCAGGCTGTTATGGAGTTTGTAGGTCAGCATGCTAATTAGTGAGATGAGCTTTAACATAGTTATAGTTGGTGAATAGTTATATTTGACAGTGGTTGTAACGGTTGGATTTGTAGACAATTTGTAACTGTGAAAGGGCTCCATTCCATATTATGTACTACCATGTGTGAATGTGATTAGCCATTACAAGCCATTTCAAAACCTTCCCTGCCCTGTGACTTGGCAACATGACAAACTGGAATGTCATAGATGTATGATGGAGAGATAAGACAACCAGTTGGTACAGTCCATCGGGTAGGCTGGTAGACTGTTCTAGCCACCATTCATCTGGGTGAATATTAGAAAACGGCTTGTAATGGCTACTCCCATTCACTTCTGGTGGTAATATAGGGGCCTTTAAAAAGTCATCGAAGATATAACCCTACACCCCCCCCCCCTTTCAGAGGGAGGGATTCATGCCTCCCAGTCAGATACCAGATAAACCCAGTTTAGGAATGAAGGTGTCACAGAGTCTAGGGCAGCGGTTCGCACTCTTCCTTGCGCTCCTGAACTCTTGGAGATTAAAGACGCACATCAGAATCTAGCTTCTACATTTTAAACAAATGTTATTAAACGTTAAGCTACAAGGCAATAATGCTCCAGAAAAAATGAATGTGACAGGGAGCAACTAAAGCAAATCGTCCCATGTAAACACAACTGTCTGTACGGCTGGATCAGTGGGGGCCCTGGGCTTGGATCTCTGCAACTAGACTGCCCCATCTCGGGGTAATGGCGACTGGTCAACCCTGCTTCACAAAGATAGGATGTTGCAAATAAGGGTTTTCAATCAGGGCCGTTTTCAGGGCCTTTGTGGTGATCTCAGGATATTACGCTGTGATCTTAATCCAGAATGTCGCCATAGTTGTTTACTCCAACACACCATGAAGGCGGCCATCATTCTGGTTCTCCAGCAGTAGTTCTACTTCCATCACTGGCATGCTCTTTCACCTGCCGTGTTCAGAGGGCTCCAGATCTAGTCCTTCCCAGTTCATGGGTATTAGACGCAGACAAGATGATTTGACGGGAGAGCATCCGGTAACGCTTTAAGTTATTTATTTCTTTGCAAACTGGGTACAATGACCTGCGAACAACTTGTAACACATTTACTACTATAGTCCATATTTTTCCTATGTTGGGGGGCTGCTGGTCTAGAGAACAAGGGCAGTCCCTCTAAACGGAGCACACATTGGTCTTGTTGCATTACACAGGCTCTGTGTATGAGATGCTTTTCGTCCGTCTTTACAGGGACCTCCCCTGGGTGCCCGTAGCAGGCTGTGTCCTTGTGAAACACCCGCTGGTTTGCGACCTGACCGGAGCTTTCACTAACCCCACACATGTGTACTACAGCATGGTTGTTGCAATACTAGAGTCCCAGGCCTCCCCCGAGGCCTACTCTACCGGCTTTAAGCCCATCAAAGACGGTAAGTGGTGGCCTCGATTAGAAGGATTCTGAGTAAAAGAACAAGTAGAATTAAAAACAAAAAACGGTGCTTTGTTAGAAACCTCTTGTGCCATAGATGCAGTATAACCACCCTTCTGACGGCCATGTTATTTGAGGGTTTTCTGAATTGTTTAAAGATCACAAATTTAGACTGAAATGCATAGTGGGCAAGTAGTGGGAGGGTAGATTTATTATCATTATCCTGCCAACGCTGTTTGGGATGTCTTCATCGCTTCCTCCGTAATGCTCATCAGTCGCATTAACGAGTTGCCCCTCCAGCCAATTGCTTTTCATTATTTTCCCGCAACAAAACCAATCCTGTGGCGACGATGATGTCAGGAGTTATCTCTGTAGCCAACCTCCCGTTGCCCTCAGGTGAGCTGGCCTCCCCGCTGCTGACGCTGGCCGCCTGTGACCACTCCCTGTGCGTGGACCTTCACCCCCCCCTGGAGCGCGTGAGGGCCCTCTACCAGGGCCTCCAGTACCAGCTCCGCGTCACCACCCACAGCCCCGGCAGCCAGCCGGCCGAGGTGAGGGGGAGCACTGGGCCAACAGGAGGGGGGCTGGCCAAGCGCTTTCAGACTGCCACAGATTCTGTCAAATACGTCAAGGTCTCCAGACTTAGACTGTCTCTTCCTGTGTGTGTGTGTGTGTGTGTGTGTGTGTGTGTGTGTGTGTGTGTGTGTGTGTGTGTGTGTGTGTGTGTGTGTGTGTGTGTGTGTGTGTGTGTGTGTGTGTGTGTGTGTGTGTGTGTGTGTGTGTGTGTGTAGTCCCTGGAGCGCACCTTGTCCCTGAAGCGCCATGTTTTGAAGGACCAGGCCCCTGGACGAGAGTACTGCGTCTCGGTCCGTATCCGGGACCCCCAGACCCACAGGGAGTTCCCCTTCAGCCCGCCCACGTGTGCCTCCACCCCCACGGCGGGGGTCCGCTCTGCAGGTGGGCCCAGGGCTGTGGATGTGGCGCCCGTATGAGTACTGCCTTATGTATTAAATATCTCGTTATCCACAACCTCAAGGGGCTACAGCGGTGGCTCTAATCATTCACAATGTACACGCCGTACGTTCAAATGATGATCTACCAATAGTGAAGGAACAGTATATACATGCCAAAATATACATTATACAGTACACAAGACAGAGAAACAGACATGACGCACGGGATGTGGTTTGTCTGTGGGCTGAACGTGAATTAAAGATGTCACTTTCAGCTGCACGGTTGCCCAGGCGACCGCCACAGGAAGTGTCCCTGTCTCAGTGTCTGTATAGCGAAGTTACAGACTGCTGTTCTGCAGTGGGGGGATAATAAAAAAAGTCATGAATAAATAAATTAAAACGTTTCTGAGGAAGGATAGGAAGCTTGACAGTTTATTGCAGTAATACAATGCATACAATACAGTATTTATAAAATACTATTTGATTAATATACTTCTGATCAACCAATATTGCAGGAACCATATGTACATACCGGAATATACATTATACAGCAGTAAATGCATGCAGTATATACATATACCAGTATATGTATGTACACTGTACATCAGTTTACACACGCAGTAAGTGCATCAGAATATATGTTATACATTATTATATTCATGTTACTGTTTACATGCAGTGTATACTCACGCACCTATCTCCATGTATCTATCTTCATGTATCTATCTCATATCTATCTATATCTTCATGTACCTATCAATCTCATGTATCTATCTTATTCTCTTCATCCATCTATCTCATGTGTCTATCTCATGTGTCTATCTCATGTGTCTATCTCATGTGTCTATCTCATGTGTCTATCTCATGTACCTATCTCATCCGTCTATCTCATCCGTCTATCTCATCCGTCTATCTCGTGTGTCTATCTCATGTGTCTATCTCATGTGTCTATCTCATGCATCTATCTCATCCCTCTATCTCATGTGTCTATCTCATGTGTCTATCTCATCCCTCCATCTCATGTGTCTATCTCATGTGTCTCCAGTTGTCCGTGTGCATCCAACAGCGTGAACGTGTCCCTGCTTGTGTCCTCAGATGTCCTTCTGGTGGTCTCCTTCCTTGCTCTGGTCCTGCTGGTGGTCGTCTTGTATCTGTTGGTGCAGACCGGTGTGGTCTGTTTGAAGAAACCCCTCCCCTCTGTCCTGGTACGTTCTGGCACTGTGGTAACCATGCTGTTGTCATAGTAACATCGTCATCAGCAGCAGGTGTGGTTTCTACAGTCACCTTAGCGCTTTGGCCGACTGTTGTGAGCGTTTTAGCAGGTGGGGCATGGCGATATGTTGCATTTAAATATCACCTGCTGTATTTTAAAACAGTTCAGATTTCACGGTGCCGGCGTAACGGCCTACAGACGGTGGGATTGTGAACAGGCCTACATGGTTGCTCTTCAGATTCACCTCCATTGTGTAAGCGTACTTCTTCACGGGTTCCTGTTTCCATCCCAAATTAGTCCAGTACAGCCTTCAGCGTGTAGACATCGACAGCACACAGGTCGTCTGCTCTTTAAAACATGGCTGGTGTGCATCGGTGCATAGTCGTTGTTTAAGACATTCTCCAGGAGGTTTAAGATTAAATATTTCATTTATATTTGACAGAGATTGCAAGCTTTTATAATTTTTTTGCAAAATGACAGACAGACAGACAATGAGGCATGTGCTGCGGTTTGTCTGTGGGCTGTACGTGAATCAAGGTGCTACTCTGCTGAACCGTTTCCTGACGACACCCACAGGGAGCCGCCCTGTCTCAGTGTGTCCTGGTACCAGACAGCTGTACTGCAGTGGGTCAGGTGGTTCATCGTATTGTTCCCCACAAAAACGAAGCAATCTCTGAATCGCTTTACAGTTCTTACTTATTATCTTGTGTGTCAGGCTTTCAAGAAATACATTGAATTACATTAATTTAGGACTTTCAATAACCTTCGGTGTTCAGACGCAAGCAACAGCAAACAACGTCACAAAAGTAATTCAGAATCAGAATCACTTTTATTACATCTTATTGTACAGTACACAAGAGTAAATTTCTTAGGCTTGGTTCCTCAACATTCACATAGCAGCAACAGTACAAGATAAAATAAATAAATACAGATAAGAAACCATATGAAAAGAAACAAAGTAAAAAATATAAAATAAGTATAAAAATAAATAAGTAAGTAGCAGCATCAATAATGATAACAAGTAATGATTTGCAATAAAGTGAAGTATAGGGTGTTCAAGTGGTAGTGATAGCAGCCACATGTAGGGTTATTGTGCAATAGATAAATGCTGTGCAAATACAATAGATGGTTAAATACCAGTCTATTGTTGTGGAGTGCGTGTGGATGGTTGGGGGGTAGTGTGTTTCTCCAGGAGTCTGACTGCTTAATTGTTAAGAGGCTCAGGATTGACAGGTTATTGCACAAATAAATCGATTTGTAAAAAGTCATATTTGATTATTTTAAATCCTTAAATTTCTATATTTTTATTATTAGATTATTCTACTAATGACTGAGCCGTGTAGTCGTGGCTGAATCCGATTCCAGCAGGCAGAGGCGTGTCGCAACCCGCAGAGCCACTCGCAGCAGGCCGGGGCAGGAACAGCTATTACCAGAACTGGTATCGCTTCTCAATTCACTTCCTACCGCCCTCCACTGTCGCTAACACCAGCCCCCGCGTGGGTTCAGCGACTACTGTACACTGCTCTGACGTCTGTGTGCAGGCCTGAGGCCACGGTGGGGGTCCTCCCTCTTCAGACAGCTGGACTGGCATTCCTGCACTGATTAGCCCCCTACCCAACGAACACCCATGCTTTTATAATAAGATACAAATAAAAATGTTGGTTGAAAAAAACAACCCCTTGACTTGATAACCTTCAAGTCAAGGGGTTCAGTTATTTGCAGGTATATTAAGAATACACGTACACATATGATATTCACGTGTGTATTATTCAAATAAACATTGTTAGCCATCAAGTAATTTGTTCGCAAACCAGTTTATTTGAATAATCTACATTTGTGTGTTTGGACATGTGTTCATGTATATTGTTTTCACGGGCACTCCGGCGCCCCTGCGGGTGTAAGTAGCGTGATCAGCTTCGCTTCCACTTCCTGTGAGTGCAGCTGTGTGTGGCGGTGGAGAGATGAGTCACTTCCCAACCTCATGTTTTGCTCTGTGTTCAATGAGTCGAACTATTTCACAGTGGTGAGGAGAATATATGACTCACAGTCATATTATTTCTTTTGTTTATGGTGTTTCTAACAATAATGACTTGAAAAGGGATAGTCTCTATTGATATTTTAATTTAATCTCTCTGTCTCTGTCGCTTCCCTCTCTCTGTGTCTGTGTCTCTCTTTGTATCTGTCTTCCCCTTTCTGTGTGTCTGTCTGTGTCTTATGTGTGTCTGTGTCTCTCTGTGAGTGTGTGTGTATCTTTCTATCTCTGTGTGTGCCTGTGTGTCTCTCTCTCTCTGTCTGTGTCTCTGTGTGTGTCTGTGTCTGTTTGTGTCTCTGTCTCTTTCTCTCTCTCTGTCTCTGTGTTTGTCTCTCTGTGTCTCTGTGTCTGTCCGTCTGTCTGTCACTCACAGATATTCATCAATCCCCTGGTAGAGGAGAGGCTTGCAATGCCGCAGAAAGAACGCGTCTGCGCCCACATCCACCTGGGGGCCGCGGCGCCCTCTGCTGGGGGGAAGTGTGTAGCGCGGGTGGACCACAGCGGCGAAGAGGAGGGGGTCTCCACCGCTGGGAGCGCCAGGTCCCTGGGAGGCTACGGGCCGCACGTGGACTCTTCTTGTTCCTCCTTCTCATCGTGCTCCTCATCGTCCTCCCTCTCCACACGCCCCCTCCTGGCTCCATCTCTTCACACGGTCGCTCCTTTAGCGGCCATCGGCACACCATGGCGTCACTCTGAACTGCAGTCCGAGCTCCGTGCCATTGCTCTGAAAACGTTGGGCTCGGTTGCTGTGACAACGTGGGACCAGCATGCTTTGCACCTTGCTTGTAGCGCAGACCCACCGGCACCGTCGCCGGAGGCGGAGCCTGGGGTGGGCTCGGGGGAGGGCTGCAGTGACGTGAACCTCCTCTCGCTGACCTTGGGGGGTCACCTCGAAGACGCGGCCACGCTGCCACCGACGGCCGAAGAGGAAGAGGTTTCCATGGAAACGCTCATCTCGGTGGAGGATGAGGACGTGGATGTGGAGGAGCAGGACGGGTATTTGAGACGTTAGGCCGAGCTGACAAACTCTAAACTTTTTTTTTAATTTGTTTTATTTCATTATACCACAAATGCACCTTTTCTTTGTCTTTAGTGTGATGACCTCCTACCGGTGAGCACGTAGATTAATCTGCTGGTTTGGTTAAAGCTATAGGACTAGATTTACATTCCAGGGAATAATTCCTACTCTCATTTTAACTGAATCGAAAGTCTTCAGGTAACAACTTGGTGTTCCAAGTTCCTTCGGCCAAGGTTCAAAACCTTATCTTTCCAAAGTATGAGTGATTAAGCTCTGAACCCTATGCTCTGAAACTCACTAAGATTGCGATGGACCTTGTTATTTTTGGGCCATTTTGTAGCCACCTATGAAAGGCCATTTGTTTATCCTTATGGCGCATGTCCACCGGCGGTTGCACTTCGGCCCAGCTCAGTAGTGAAGGGGCGGTATATAGATATAGGTTATCCTTTTGGACAGTGAAAACTGACTGGGCCAGCGCTGGTAGATCAACTCTTGCTGTGGCTGAATCGTCCTCTCCGGACCCCGATGCACCACGGGTCCCTCTCCGTAGCGGACGGGGGAACCCTGCGTCCCTCTGCCTCTCACACTCTGTCTTCTGGAACTGTTCACCAAGTGGCCTTCACAGACAAGTGAAGGCCAACCCATTTTGAGTTGGTCAACTGTTATACTTTTGCCATTAACTTCCAATTTATTTTGTACTTAGAAATGTTTATGCCATAGCATTGTTGACTACCTAATTCTGACCGGTCAATAAGGTTTGAAGGTTGTGCTTTATTTGTTAATAACGGGACACGTCTGCCTGTCAAATCAATTCATTACATAACGGTCTGATTGGACAAGTGACCAGATGTTTCCTTGATGACGCAATACCAATATCTACAAAGCATTCTTAACTTCAGCTGCTATAGGTGACCTTGGGTGTCTTGAAAGGCGCCTCTAAATTAAATGTATTATTATTATTATAGCCCAAATAGTATTATTGATGAAAGTTCTGTTAAGCTAGTTAAGTATTATTTTACAATAACGGGACGTCCCTTGGGGTCGACTCTTGACAGTCAGCAGAGTGCTGCCTGCGCTGGAACACAGTATTCGACCACAGTGGGTCCTCACACAGCAATCCTTAGGATGAAGCTGGTTTAAGAAGTGTTAATAATTATAGGATGGAAGTTTGATTTTGAATTACATTTATTGTGTTTGCTTACATTCAAAATTGTTGCATCGGAATCAGAATTGTGATCTATCCAGTCTAGATGATCACATGGTCCTCTATAAAACTGAAATGTGTTGTTACAATAATAATTCTGTCCTGTATTTTCAAAGTATTTACACACAAAAACACAGTTTCCATACTCACTCAAATACACATGTATTTTGTACCAATTACACTTATTATTCACACACAATCAAAGTACTTGTTGAAAACATTCAGTCAATGCCATAATCATTTCATATATTTCTACTTTTATACCAGTCTAATTAATCATATCTTTCACCCTTTTCTAACAATGTCAAATAAAAGTACAACGATAACTTACTAGTGTTCAAAAGGTTTCTTTCACATGAGTCAACAAGGGATCTCATCTCACTGTTAGTTTTTTTATGAAGACTAGGTGAATCCAGCCTGCACATAGAAACAGCCTGTTACACAAGAAATCCACCAGCTCATTTAAAGAGGAAAACCGTCCAGGCTCGCTACGCATGTCTCCTCGGAGCGTACATCTAAGCTGTGTGTGGCGCTCAGCTTGGCAGTTCATCGACTTGTTTGTTGAAAACACCTAGGGGTGGGACTACAGGCAAAATGAAACTTAGCCCTGCTCCTGAAATCCAAGGCATGACTCCCTACCGCTCACTGCTCAGTCCCCATACCATCAGCCTCCCTGCCTCTGCTCGGTCCCCCTACCTTCAGCCTCCCTGCCTGCGTCCGGACTGAATACCATGGCTCCGTGGGCGGCTGCGCTGCTGCTGCTGCTCCACTGCGGTAATATGGGAGGGTTATGAGTTCATGAGGCGCAACACATGAGGCGCAACACCAATAGCAACAGTCGTTGCTATTGGCTTGAATGGTGAAGAAGGACTTCACCTGCGGTAGAAGGGGGGGGGGGGGGGAATTCAACAAATACTATTTGTTTAAGAATAATTATGAATTTATAGTTGCTATCTGAGTAACTTGTAAGATTTACAGTACAGATGAGACAACTGGATTTCTAGATTTCTCTCCGTCTTTGTGTGTGTGTGTGTGTGTGTGTGTCTGTCTGTCTGTGTCTCTCTCTCTATCTCTCTCTCTAGGAGTGGGCATCTCTCTCCCTGCCCCCACCAACGTGTCAATCACCTCGGTCAACTTGGAACACACTCTTCACTTCCTGCCCGGGTCCGAGACCCCAGGTCACACACACTTCAGGATTCAGGTGATGAAAGTCCGGTAGGCCTACTATACTATTATACTGTACACATAAATACTTACATATTATTATACTATACACACTTATAAATTATCATACTGTACATACACAGTTGCACATTATTATACTATACACACTAATACTTACACATAATTATAACACACACTGCTTCATAACAGACCTGAATACTGACGCATAATAAAACATACACACAAAGAACATCTGGATATGTATCTGTGATGGACTGGTTTAGGAACATCTGGAATGTAGGTGTGATGGACTGGTTTAGGAACATCTGGATCTGTATCTGTGATGGACTGGTTCAGGAACATCTGGATATGTAGCTGTGATGGACTGGTTTAGGAACATCTGGATATGTAGCTGTGATGGACTGGTTTAAGAACATCTGGATATGTATCTGTGATGGACTGGTTTAAGACCATCTGGATATTTAGCTGTGATGGACTGGTTTAGGAACATCTGGATACGTAGCTGTGATGGACTGGTTTAGGAACATCTGGATATGTAAATGTGAGGGACTGGTTTAGGAACATCTGGATAGGTTAATGCTAGTTCAAGTACACTTATGCTAGTTCAAGTACACTTGGTTGTGTTACCACCACTGTGGCATTCAGTAAATCGGATGTAACCTCCAAGGGATTGGATAAACACTGAATCAGCTCCAAAGCCTTCTCCCCTCTCCTCATCTGAGCGATCGACCGATAAGCAGTGATATGACCGTCCCCTCAGCCGTTCCTCTCGTCTCCCAGGAGGAAGAGCGTGTGGAAGCCAGCAGCTCGTTGCTCCAGCCTGGAGCCCGGCCAGACCTGTGAGCTCAGCAGCCTCATGAAGGACCCCTGGGCCCGCTACCAGGCCCGCGCCCAGGCCTACAGCCCCGCTGGCAGCACCTCGGACTGGGCCACCTCGGGCCTCTTCCAGCCCATGACCCACTGTGAGAGCACACACACACCATCACACACACACACACACACACACACACACACACACACACACACACACACACACACACACACACACACACACACACACACCATCAAACACACACCATCACACACACACACACACACACACACACACACACACACACCATCACACACACACACACACACACACACACACACACACATCACACACATTAGACTATTAACAATATTTATTTAAATATCTAAGTTCCTTAGTGCTTAAATGGAAGTATTTTGATCTACTTCCTGACCTCCCCCTCTCTCTGCCCCCCCTCCCCCCCAGCGGCTGTGGGGCCCCCTGACGTGTCGGTGGCCGGCTGTGGGAACTGCCTGGTGCTGCAGGTCCGACCTCTGACCAGCAGGTGGCAGCAGCTGGAGCGCTACAGACACATGTTGCTGTCTGTACGCAGGACCCGGGACGGAGTACAGGTACAGGCACAGGGGGGGGGGGGCTCAAGGGCCCCTCTGGCCCCCAGAGAACAAGGGTTTTAATCCTTCCTCTTTTTCAGGAGAATATCTTTATTGTTGTACGGGTTTCTACTGCAGATGGTGTCGTATTAACATAATTCTTAGCTAGCTCAGCACTCCTCATTGTAACTGAATTATTGCTCGTTGACCAGTTGGTGGGGGGTTTGAGGGCCAGTGGCTGAACCCCAGCAGAGGGGCTGGGTTTCAGATCATACTCTGTAATCCTTTACTAGACTGAGTTCATTAGTTTGGCCGATGAGATCTAAATATACTTTTAAATTTTTCCTGACAAATGAAATTTGATCGGTGAGGTAGATCCACCCTTCTGTGGTTTGTTTTGGTTATTTTACATTTTTAGATCCTGTCGTCTATTAGCATGTTGACATCACCAGACCAGCTCGCAGATGCGTAATAGTCTCAAACCTCTCTGTTCATTTGATTTCAAAGGGGCGTTATCAACGGGTGCAAACCGCCTCTGGAAGCAGTGGTTAGGCCCTCAGCCAATCAGAGCCACGGAACCTGTGACACATCAGCGGCACCATCTTAGTTGTTTATGAGGATTCCTCAACAGCGCTCCTGTGTAGGGCGGCTCTGTACGAAACCCGCCCCGTATCAGATAGACAGTTGGGATGGATTGGCCTGACCAGGGCGAGCTCTGCAGGGAATCAGTCTGTAAATCGTACTGGAAATCGGTCTTGAAGTTAATCAGGAAGTCAGTCTGGAAGTCAGTCTGGAAACGGTCTTGAAATCAGGAAAACACCTGAAAGGAGAACCCAGAAATAGCTTTAAGGTTTTGTCCATCAGCGTTATTATAATAAGGGCTGTGAACGATGAGGTATAAACATGTTGTGTGTGTGCGTCTGCCCGCTCTTAAGTTCCACATGTCTGTCGACTACGAAGAGAAGACTGTGATTGGCTACCTGGAGCCCGGGGTGGAGTACTGTGTGATGGTGTCCATGGTGGCGTTCATCAAACAGAAATCGGCCCCTGTTAAATACTGTGCCTTCACCAGCCCTCCCAGGAACAACAGCTCAGGTACCACCAGTGTCGGTTCCTTAGAGGAGGCAACGGAGGCAACGCCTCCTCGTGATTTTCGTAAAAAAATTAAAATAAATTATTATTAAAGAATATTTATTTTTCAAAATTATCTCTGTGCAATGTGTGTTTATGACAGAATAATTACATGAAAATGTTGAAAATGTTAAAAAACAACAACTGCGAAGTGCCTTTGCAAGCGCGGAGGCTGGCCGACGTTACTCTCAGCATGTTGTTTTTGTGTCCAGGGTTGGCCACTGATACCCTTGTTCTACCAGACTCTCGTACTTCACTTCATTTAATTTATACAGAGAGTCTGGACCTGATCAATTGACAAACGTTAACTCACTTGAAGGCGGGTGTCTGTTGAAGTTTAAAATGATTGGATCTGCCAATCACTCTGCACAATAAATGACTTTATTGTCATTGTTCTCAGACACGCCCTCTGTTCGCTGATTGGGCGCACGCTGTGGCGGTGTCACGTTAAAATTGTACCGGGGGCGAAAATTGTACCGGCCTACGTCATCAGTTGTTGACAAATTCCAAACCTGCCTGGCAACGGACGACGCGATCGTCTGTTGCCTGGAAACGGGCGATCGCGTCGAATGACGTAGGAAGGTTCTTGAACATTCGCGAACTTTCATGCTCGTTCATTGCACTCCTTCATTGAGCGTGACAAGACAGGTTTTTGAAACCTGCTTTAAACACTCAGTTTACTAGCTAAATTCGATTAAACAATTCAATACAATACAAATATAAAGTAAAAACAAGTGTTATCTAGCGATCTGTTATCTGTATTATGTTATTTCGTCTTTGGAAACATGAGCCGAATGTTTTTTGAAACCTGCCCGGCAACGGACAACCCAATCAAATCAGTTGTCAACAACTGATGACGTAGGCCGGTAAAATTTTCGCCCCCGGTACAATTTTTACGTGACAGCGCCAGAAAACCAAATTACATACAGCAGGTCCAGACCTAGTACTGAAGGGAAATTCTAATTGAGCGGAAGTACTTAGGCGGGCGGAGCCAGGCTAGGCCACTGAAGGGAGCGGAGGCAAAGGGGCCAAAACTCACTTTTGCCGCCTTTGAGAATAAAAAATAACCAATCACAATTCAGTTTCACTGTTGCGAGGTAAATCATCAATACCATATTAAACATAGGAAGAGAGGCCAGCCTCATCCACTCCTTGCAACCAATCACAAATCAGTATTTTTTTTAAATAATGTTCTGAGCAAATTCGTTCTTTCTAGTCAGTTGCCGCGGCTAAGAAAGATTACGACTAACAACGATATCAACATGGAGGAGAATATAATTCAATATCTACAAGAACACAATTTTCGAGGCTACAGTTTGAGCATAAAGAGAATGGAAGACCAACACCGAGACTGAACTTGATCCAGACCACAAAAGCAGGTGGCTCACGAAGCTTCAAGGAGGAGAACTACGCTCGGACGGAATGGCTAGCTGGCTCTGATCGGAAATTATTCTGCTGGCCTTGCATTTTGTTTGATGAATCACCTACATCTAACCCATGGATTAGCATTGGATTTGATGACTTAAAGAAGAACTTGAAAAGAGCCATGGAGAGACATGGCAAGTCAAAGAGCCACATTAATTCCAACTTAAAGTTGAAACTGTTTGGACGTGTGCAGTTTTGATGAAGCCCTCAGCCAGGCAGCTAGCATCGATACCCAGCGCCACAATGGACTTGTGAGAAGAAATCGGGAGATACTACGTAAAATGATTATTGCAGTGGTATACCTTGGGAAGCAAGAGCAGGCCTTCCGTGGGCACAATGAGTCAGCTGAATAGCCTTAATAAGGGGAATTACGTTGAATTGGTGGAGTCTTACTGTGAGGTAGATCCTGCTAGCTGAACATCTAGAATCAGCCACAGTTTTCAAAGGGACATCAAAAGCCATAAAGAACGACATCATTCATAGCATAGCAATGGTGATCAAGGCAGACATCGATCGCGAAATTAGTGCAGCTCCATTCATCGCCGTGCAAGCTGACGATACAACTGATGTGTCCTGCCAGTGTCAGATCTCTGTCATCCTTAGATAATGTGAATGAGAAAGGGAATGCGTGCAAACGATTCTTAGGATTTGAGGATGTCAGTGCAGAAAGAGATGCCGCGGCTTTAACTGAAGTTGGAACGGGAACATTAAGAAAGTACAACCTGGAGGAGAAATTAATATAATCGACACTGTTGTATGCATATCGTTTACTCTGTCTTGGTTGTTCAGGGATGGCTTTCCCATTAAATGTTAGTTTACTGTTTTGGTTTTCTAACAAAATAAACGAGTCACGCATTCGTGTGCCCAACGTGAGGAATTGTCTCTTTCCATTTAATGCAATTTCCACAATATTTTATTTATGTGATTGGAAGATACGTGTCGTTGACCCTGTAGGCTGCCATGCCATGCATTACATTTAAGCAGCACGCTCGCACCATGAATGAACTTGACTTTATGAAGTTGAACTTTGGCTGCACGTTTAATTAAAAGTTTAGAAGCATTGTACTCTGCTGATACACTGTTAAGTGTCTAGTTTATTTTAGTTATTATCCTCTAACCCTGCGTTCACACCAAAAGATGCAAAAAGTTGACGCGCGGCACGATCCCATTCAAAGTGAATGTAGAGACGCGTTGCTGCTTTGCTGCCGCAGCATTTGCTGCCGAGAAAACCGGCAGCAAAATTTGATTTGCGGCGCGGCAAAATCTGATTTGCAGCGCGGGATGCCCGTGCCCGCTGCCGGGCACGGGCGGCGGGCGCGTTCACGTATTTTGCGGTGCGTCAAATGCTGCTCGAGTTGAAATATTTCAACTTTTCGGCAGCAAACGCGGGATGACAACGTTGCCACTGAGGCGTTGCCACTGAGGCGTTGCCACTGAGGCGTTGCCACTGAGGCGTTGCCACTGAGGCGTTGCCACTGAGGCGTTGCCACTGAGGCGTTGCCACTGAGTGACATGCCGTAACAGCCAATCAGTGTTACTCCCTTGGAGTGACATAGAGTTCACTACCGTTACATTTATTTAGTAACTCGAAAAACCCCACAAATCAGCATTCTGTAGTGTAGTTGTGTTTACAGTTAAACTAAACTATGAGTATGCTAAAGGGCTAGAATAACAACCCCAAACAAAACCCAGTTTGGTGCCAGGCAGCACCAGCCTTCCAGGCTCCGAATGGTCTCATGAACCCATAAACAACGGTCATTCCGACGTCTCTCCCTCTTCCACAACAGGTAAAGACATGCAATGCTCGTAATGTCGGCCATGGTTGTGAATGAATTCAGAAGCACAGCGGGCAAAACTTGCCGTGCCGCGAAACTTCCCGCGCTGCAAAACTGCGGCGCAGCAGAACTTTTGCTGCGCGTCAAAACCTTTGCTGCGCGTCAAAACCTTTGCTGCGCCGCAAAACTTTTGCTGCGCCGCAAAACTTCGGCGTCAACGCGTTCGGGCAGCAAATGCATCTTTTGGTGTGAACGCAGGGTAACGACGCCTCCAAACGACGCGTCACGCGAGTATGTTTTATTTTTTTAAGTTGTGTAGAAAAGACATGCATGCTGTGTAGAAAAGGGTGCACTGCGCGCATTCATGAATGCGCGTTCATGTTTGCCTCCCTGGTGAGCTCGGCCAGGAACCGCTACTGGGTACCACGACAGAGGATTGGGTTCACGCTCTGTTTCTCTCAGTCCAGTCCGTTGAAAGCCTCTTCCCTAAGATGAAAGGACCAATCAGCGCTAGGGGGAGGGACTATAAGTCTGTGATGAAAGGACCAATCAGCGCTAGGGGGCGGACCAATCAGCGCTAGGGGGAGATCAGGGGGATCAGTCTGTGATGATATACATTCTACTTGCTGTAGTTTGGTCTGGCTTTGCGAGACTAGTGATGATATGACAATCAGCGCTAGGGGGAGGGACTATCAGTGAAGTGGCAAACCCTTTGTTCGCCCTATATATTCCTGAGGCAGAGGTAGTCCGACACACATTTCTTGGGAAGCACGCACAGAGATTGTTTAACTTGGTGTTGATTCATTTATTAAGCAATAACTCCGGTTGACTTTCCAGGAAATAACTAAACATAAAAACTCCAGACAATGTAACCGTTTGCGGCCAAAACAGGGTTCTTCGTATTGGACAAAAAGGGCTTTTCAATGTAAAATAATCCTTCAAAAATGCGTCCAATAATGCGAAATAATGCGATAATGCGGTCAGAAAACTGTTGGCTCTCTGCCTTCCAAACCCGAACTACAGTAATTAGCCTGCCCTATATGAGGGCCTCCAATAGGCTCCAGGTAGAGCGTGACACACCTACTTCCCCAGGTGACACAATGGACTAATCACCACGTCATCACAAAGTGCATAAATATACATATGAATTAAAGTTTGATTAATATTTCATATACTTTATAATTCATAACTCATACTTTTAGCCTTAGACTCAAAATATATTTACTTAAAAATATTCAACACAAAATACCTCTAAATGGCTCCAACAATCAGTCTGTGATGACGGGACCAATCAGTGCTAGGGAGCATCAGTCTGTGATGAACAGGGAATAGTGCAGTCTGCCAATGGAACAAAAAAAAAGGCAATTTGATAACAAATAGACTGAACAGCGATCATAAAAGATAAATAAATCTGTACGGTAGGCTTTCCAAAGGAGAATATGTTTTCTCCGAATCCAACCGGATTCGGAGAGGGTGAAGAGAGTGAGAACGTCCCCAAGTGGTTCATTCTGATGGTCAGCCCGTGCCCATATTTGGAAATCTATTTCTGCCCATTGAAGGCCAGACTGATAATCATTAATAATCAAATCTATAATATAATAATATATAATACCCGGACAGTCTCACAATGAATCCCCTTTATTGAGTCCTAGTGCCACCACCCCCATCCTCCTGGACCTCCTCTCTGCTCTCTCCTCCTCCTCTCCTCCTCCTCCTCCTCCTCCTCCTCCTTCTCTCTCCTCCTCTCTCCTCACCCTCCTCCTCCTCTCTCTCTCTCTCTCTCTCTCTCTCTCTCTCTCCTCCCCCTGCTCCTCCTCTCCTCATCTCTCTCTCTCCCCTCCTCTCCTCCTCTCTCCTCACCCTGCTCCTCCTCTCACCTCTCCTCCTCCTTTCTCCTCTCCTCACCCTCCTCTCCTCTCCCCTCCTCTCCTCCTCCTCCTCTCCTCTCTCCTCACCCTCCTCCTCCTCTCCTCTCCCCTCCTCTCCTCCTCTCTCCTCACCCTGCTCCTCCTCTCACCTCTCCTCCTCCTTTCTCCTCCTCCTCTCTCCTCCTCCTCTCCTCCTTCTCCTCACCCTCCTCCTCCTCCTCCTCCTCCTCCTCTCTCCTCACCCTCCTCCTCCTCCTCTCCTCTCTCCTCACCCTCTCCTCCTCTCCCCCAGTCCTCCTGGTCCTGCTGGGGGCCTCCGGCCTGCTGGCCGCGGCCCTCGTTGGGTTCCTGGTCCTCCGCCGCCGCCTCCAGGCTGGGCCGCACGCCCCCGGGACCCGGGACCCCGAGGGGGTGAGGCTGGGACCATGGAAACCGCTCCTTGTTGTTGTTGTTGTTGTTGTTGTGGTTGAGGATGTGTGAGTCGGGGTTCCCCCAGTGAGGGGGGGTTCTCCATGTAGGGGGGGTTCCCCGTGGGAGGGGGGGGGGGGGGCCCTGTAGGGGGGGTTCCCTGTGTGAGGGGGGGTTCCCCGTGTAGGGGGGGTTCATAGACACTGTGCGCTGCAGGATGCTCTTGTCTCATGTCTACCAGTTGTGTGCACGTCCTCCACTTCCGCCCTCTCTCTGCTTCTCTCTCTCTCTCTGCTTCTCTCTCTCTCTCTCTCTCTCTCTCTCTCTCTCTCTCTCTCTCTCTCTCTCTCTCTCTCTCTCTCTCTCTCTCTCTCTCTCTCTCTCTCTCTCTCTCTCTCTCTCTCTCTGCTCTGCTCTGCTCCGCTCCTGTTGACTCACTTTCTAATCCTCTCGTGGGTTTCCCCCCCCCCCCCCCCTTTGTACAGTTTCATTCTCTATTTTCCAAACATGATAATCTTTCTCCTCTATCTATCTTTTCTCTCTTTCTCTCTCAGCAGCATTATATCCTCACAAGATTATGTATACCCCAAGATTATGTATATCCTGCAAGAAAATCTGTATGCCCCTCTAACAGGGCTGTCTGTCTGTCTATCTGTCTGTGTCTCTGTGTCTGTCTGTCTGTCTGTCTGTCTGTCTGTCTGTCTGTCTGTCTGTCTGTCTGTCTGTCTGTCTGTCTGTCTGTCTCTCTCTCTGCGTCTCTGATAGTCTCTCAGCCCTCTCTGTGATGACGGAGCCCAGTGAAGCCTCCTCTTCATGTCTGGCCCTCACTGAGAGACCAATGGGCAGAAGAAGAAGGATGGGGATAAATCTTCCTTTTAATGTCGCTGTTCTGACCTCTGTCCATTTATTTTATTTTCATTTTTCATCTTTGATGTGTTGCTTACAGACAAGTAGCACACACCTCAATATGCTGCCATATTTTAATGTTAATTAACTCTTTCAACATTTGTATAACTGTATCCATTTACTAATAAGCTGTGAGCCACTATAAATCAGTAAAGTACATCTTCTAGATCCATTACGTTTCTTTCTGTTTGTTTACTGTCATAATGAACAAACTGATAATATTTAAATCAAGGTTTCCATTCAGCTTATCTAAATGCCATGTTTATTTCAGATATATAATGACTTGAGTTCCTTTAAGTCATGAGTATGAATGCAGTTAAACATGTTGGAAGATACATCGGCTGGAAGCTTGCCTCGATTTCCTAGAAGCAGTTGATTACTGTACACAGTTTGGCTTTCCACAGGCCCCCATAGGACGACAGTTTAGTAGGCGGACCTCTTCCGGTTGGTCCACACTAGTCTCAGGTCCGCTGCCTTTGGGGTGGTCCCAACTAATCTCAAGGCAGCTGCTTTTGGGGTGGTCAACACTGGACTCAGGCCAGCAGCTGCTGTTGGGCGGGTCCATGTATGAACCCGTTAGTCCAGGTCCCCATGGGCAAAGCCGACACAGCAGCAGAAGGACTTCAACAACGTCTTAAAGAACTCCTTTACTCTGGGTGAAGTGGCGAACCCTTTGTTAGCCCTATGTGTTCCTGAGGCAGAGGTAGTCCGACACACATTTCTTGAGAAGCACGCACAGAGATTGTTTAACTTGGTGTTGATTCATTTATTAAGCAATAACTCTGGTTGTCTTTCCAGGAAAATAACTAAACATAAAAACTCCAAACAATGTATCTGTTTGCGGCCAAAACAGGGTTCTTTCGTATTGGACAAAAAGGGCTTTTCAGTGTAAAATAATCCGTAAAAAATGTGTCCAATAATGCGAAATAATGCGATAATAATGCGAACTAATGCGGTCAGAAAACTGTTGGCTCTCTGCCTTCCAAACCCGAACTACAGTGATTAGCCTGCCCTACATGAGGGCCTCCAATAGGCTCTAGGTAGAGCGTGACACACCTACTTCCCCAGGTGACACAACAGACTAATCACCACGTCATCACAAAGTGCATAAATATACATATGAATGAAAGTTTGACTAATATTTCATACACTTTATAATTCATAACTCATACTTTTAGCCTTAGACTCAAAATATATTTACTTAAAAATATTCAACACAAAAGACCTCTAAATGGCTCCAACAGTGGGACAAGAGTTTTATATGGGTGATTTTTATATGCCCCTAACACCAAGTCCACCGGTGTCCGGAGCTCCTGCCCCAACATGAGGGCAGCCGGCGTGCAGTGACTGGACAAACATCTCCTCCACCAGCCTCTCCGCGGTGGCGGCGGCGCTCTGATCCGGCACCGCATATGCCTCGGGCCACTTGGTGAAGTAGTCCTTGGCCACGAGGGTTGCCAGAGTCGGTGACTGGAAACGGCCCCAGGACGTCGACCCCCAGCCGCTCCATCGGTGCTCCCACCAGGTACTGCTGGAGCGGGGCGTGGGAGCGCTGGGCAGGCCCTTTCTGCGCCGTACAGGTGTCGCAGCAGTGGACATGCAGCTCAACGTCCCGTCGACAGCCCGGCCAGTAGAACCGCCCCCGCAGGCTATGCAGGGTCTTGGCGTTCCCTTAGAGCCCCGGTCCCACCGAGCCGTGGACCAGCTGCAGCACCTGGGGACGAAGCACATGGGGCACCAACAGCTGCAGTATGTCGCCCTTACCCCTAGGGTCCTGCCAGCTGCGGTGGACCACCCCGTTGTGGAGCCGGAAGCATCCCCACTGGGAGTGGTAGGCCTTCACCTCAGGCCCTCACTCCCGCCTCCAGCCAGTCCCTCACCAACGCCAGGGTCGTCGGCCTGCTGCTGCTGCTCCAACTGACTCGCCGTCAGCCGGAGCCACCCCTCCACCTCACCGATGGTCCGGTCAGCCTCGGTGGTCCGGAGAGCCGCCACCATCGGAGACCCATGGGCCCGCTCCTCCTGCCACAGGCAGTAGCGACACTCCAGGACTGCACAGGGCCGTCGGGAGAGTGCGTCGGCGTTGCTTTGGAGACGCCCCGCCCGATGCTGGATCTCGAAGTCATACTCCTGTAAAACCTTCAGCCATCGAGCCACCTGGCCTCAGGGTTCTTAAAACTGAGGAGCCAAGTGAGGGACGCATGGTCAGTGCGGATCTGGAAAGGCTTGCCATGCAGGTATGGCATGAAATGCCGCACGGCCAAGACCACAGCCAAAAGGTCCCGTCGGGTCAAGCAGTAATTGAGCTCCGCCCGACTGAGAGTGCGGCTGAAGTAGGCCAAGGGACGTTCCCCCTTCTCCCACCCCCGGCGCACCGACCCCCACGTTACTGGCATCAGTGTCTATGATGAAGGGACGGCCAGCGTCGGGGTAAGTCAGGACCGGGGCCTCGGTGAGGACCGCCTGGAGTCGGGCGAAGGCCGTGGCACAGGCGTTGTCCCAGACATATGGCCGGCCCGCCTCGGTTAGGCGGTGGAGGGAGCTGGGGACCGTAGCAAAATCCTTAACGAACCGGCGGTAGTACCCCGCCAGGCCCAGAAAACTCTGCAGGTCACTGGTGTTGTCCGGGGGTCGGCCAGTCCCGGACCGCTGCCGCCTTGTCCGGGTTAGTGGCTACGCCATGCACGTTGACCACGGGCCCCAAGAACAACGTTTCCCTGGCCAGCAGGGAACATTTGGCAGGGTTCAGCCGCAACCCGGCCCGGCGGATGGCCTCAAGAACCTCCCGCAGGTTCGCCAGCGCCCGGTCGAAATCGCGGGTGTGCACCAATAAGTCATCCAGGCACACGACACAACGACTGTTCGCCAGCACCCTCTCCATCATCCGCTCGAACGACGCCGGCACGTTGCATAGTCCGAACGGCATGACACGAAACTGCCACAGCCCCTGCCCGATGGTGAACGCAGTCTTAGGTCTGGCCTCGGGCGCCAACTCCACCTGCCAGTAGCCGCTACACAAGTCCAGGGAGCTGAACCAGCTAGACCCCCCGATGTAGTCCAGGGCGTCGTCGATCCGTGGCAGCGGGTATGAGTCCTTCCGAGTGACCTCCTTGAGGTGCCGGTAGTCCACGCAGAACCTCCAGCTGCCATCCTTCTTCCCCACCAGGACGGCCGGAACGCCCATGGACTGGACGAGGGCTTGATCACCCCCCCGGCAGCCATCTCGCGGACCTTCTCCTCCGCCGCCTGTCGTTTGGCCAGTGCTAATCAGTGGGGCCGCAGGCGGATGGGCCGAGCAGAGCCGATGTCGACGGCATGCTGCACCAGGCCTGTCCGCCTACAGTCCTCATCCCGGGCCGCGAAAATGTCCCCATACTCCTCGAGTAACAGCCTCAGCTGTCGACTCTGCTGTACGTCGAGGCCAACTCCACTTCGCAGCCAAAGCGCATTGTCGGCCTCGGCGGAAGGAAAGACGTCAGACACAGGGCCGCGGGGAATGCAGGAACCGGCCAGAGGCCAATGCTCCCGGGGCACAACCTGGCGACTACTCCGCTGGCCGCCAGAGCCCCCGTATTCCGGTCTCCTGTTCCGTCACGGTCGTCAGGCGGACGCTGGTCACGTCCACCCCCCGAGAGTGTGCCGGTGGTGCCCGGAAAAATGCCCGGACGCACCAGGGAGAAGGTCGACCCAGTGTCCACCAAGGCCGTGCAGGGTCGGCCGTCGATCCTGCAGCGGAGGTAAAGGCCCCTGGCGCGGCCCGGACCGCCAACCAGAGCGCACCGACCGTGGAGAGGCGTTGGAATCCGGAGTGGTGGTCCCCTCACTGGGCCGCTCCGACGTAGTTTCCCGCTGGACAAGATGGTCTAGCCTGTGTTGCCGATGCCGGGCAGTCACGGGCCAGGTGGCCTGGCTCCCTGCACCGGAAACGGCTCCGGTCAGCTCCGGACTCATGTCGGTTGTCGGTTGGTGGACGCTGTGGCGGACGCTGTCGGGGACGCTGGGGCGAAGTCCAGGCCTGGAAACACTCCTCCCCGTCCTTGTCCGGCTCGTAGTCCGCCCGCCGGACGTGAGGTCGGGAGGCATCGGACGGCTGCAGGTCGGATAACTCCCGCTCCGCCCGTTCCGCCACGTCGAGAGCCACCTGAGGTTGGGGGCCCGGCGAGGCGGACGTGCTGACCCAGCCGCGGCGGAGCAAGTCCCTCAAGGAACAAATTAAGGGCCAGTTCCTCCTTAGCCGCAGCAGGGAAACCGGAATAACCCCGGCTGGGCGTACAGCTGTACGTCCGCTGCGTAGGCCCCCAACCGTTCCCCCTCCCGGCGGCGGCGGGTGAACAGCAACTCCCGGCTGTGGTTCACGACCACCCGCTGCCCGAAACGCCTCTCCAAGGCCCGGGTCAGGGCCTGGAGGTCCCGTTGGTCTGCTGGGGCCAGGTCCAGCAGAGCCTGCACCGCCGTTCCCTCCAACGCAAGGGCAAGCTGGGAGGCGGACTCGTCCGTGCTCCAGCCGCAGTACCGTGCGGCGATCTTGAACTGCGCCAGGTAAGGCTCCAGTGGCGTCGCCCCGGAAAATTTGGGCAGCCTGGCCACCAGGTGTCGGTCGGCCGCCGCCGGTCCTGTGGCACTGCCAACGGCCGCTGGGTGGTATAGCGCTGCTGTCGCGCCGGGCCATTCCTCCACGTCCTCCTCCTTAGGACGCGCCGTCGGCAAACCCCACTCGGGGAAGGTGTTTTTCTCCAGTTCCCTGGTTCCAATAAATCGCACTTCTGACACCAATGTAGCGGCGACCAAGAAGCACACAGTCAGGTTTTAACTCTACGTGTATGCGTCCCATACACCGCACGACTGCAGGCTACTTTTATTCCAAACACAAACGCATGAGAAAACAGCACACCCAATGAACAAACATGACATAGTCAGTGATGGTGGCGACAACGATAAACACACATGTTAGCATTCAACAACACACAACTAAATAACACCCCGGACCCATTAACCCTATGGGAGAAATTAACCATTACTTTTATATTAACTATGAGTATTATCAGGCCTATATACATCAGGCATATACATTAATGGTGGAAAGTAGAGAAACCACCTCTGGACTCAGAGCAAGGGCCTCATAAGGCCACAAGGAGTCTGGGGCCCAGGCTACTGACATCCTCCCATTATTTAGATTAACTACAGGAGATGAACACATACCTAAAGGAATGTAAGGCTGACCGTCCATGCCATATAAGGCCATTTTGAGCATATACCAGGACGGTCATATTGCATGCAAAACAGCTCACTTTGAATGGATAAGGGAGAGCGGGACCGTTAGTGCTTTGCAAACCATTCGGCTTTCCTGTTGCTTGTTTGTGGGTAGCAATAAAGTCTCCGTCAATACTTGTTCCGGACTCCCCGATTCCTTATATTTATAGTTAGTTGAAGTGATAAGATAATTCGGATATAAAGTGCTACAACAACTCCACTTAACCTAGTAACAAACAAAAGACTTCAAAAACCCCTTTCATCAACTGAAAACAATTAACTGCCAGGATCCCCTACGCGACCCACAATATCATACGTTATATAGGCCACGCCTGCACTGTATGTAAACAGAGGGCAGGACCCGAAACAGGCAGAAACCCTAGAGGCAGCTCATCTCCCAGACGAGCAGCCAAATGTCTCTCCCCAGGAGCAAGTAGAGATGTCCCTGCTGCTTAAAAAAGCTAAAGACACCCAGGAACCCCTGAACATGATGCCCTTAGCAACCCAGTCATCAACATTCCCAACACCTCGAGCCCCGGCAACAACAGCACCAGCTCCCGTGGCCACACCATACGCAGTGTACCTGGCACCGGCGTATCAGGGGACCCCGCCACCTGGATGGCTACAGCCGGGATACCAACCCACCAATTACCCTGGGTACGTGATGGCCGCCACGCTGCAACAATATCAGCAGCAACAATACCAACAGCCACAATAGCTGCAGCCACAGTACCAGAACCAGGGATACAGAGGAAGAGGCAGACGAGGGCCACGACCACCCACTGGGGGAGGTTTTTATTGCAAGCAACTCGGACTATGGGTCAAAAACGGCCCCAAGTTGGCCCAACAGAGCTTCCCACCAGTACTACCAGCTTCAGAATCCCCACCAGGGTCCACCCCCACCGGGCGCGCCCATGAACCACATACGACTATAGAGGTGCCTAGAGGAGGAAGAGGCCGAGGAGGGCCACGAGCATCCACTAACTGATGTTGTTATTGCAAGCGACCTGGTCGTTGGGTCAGAAAATGCCCCAAAATGGCCCAACAGTACCAGGAATACCAGCTTAAGAAGTTGGAAAAGAAACAGGAGAGCTCAGAGAAAAATGCAGAGGTGAGAGACAGTCACAGGGTGACAGGCAGAGAGACCAAATCAGTTTAGCACAGATCTGCTTTGAGGAGTTCTCCTCTCATTTGTTGTTAGTTGTAGCGTCATATCGATATATATTAGTAAATCCAGTTCCTACAGTGTGGTCACCGTGGCCGTGGCCCAATCGATAGAGACGCTTGCTCTGTAGGCAAGAGGTTTTTTAAAAATAAATAATAATAATACATATAAAGACGTTTCAAACGTTCCATCGAGTCTCTCGCATTCTACAATGGGCAGCTTTATTGTTTCCCATGGGAGCCGGTGAAACTAGATTTCTCTTTCGAAGGTTGTGCTCCACACAGAACCTCCTCACCTTCATAACGGAGTACTTCGGGGCACCAGAATGCTTTAGAGCGGTACTGATCGCGTCGTGCCTTTCCAGTGTCAAATAGTTCACGAATAAAATCAGGTTCAAGTGCGGCCATAACTAAGGCTAAATATAATTAGACAGTCTATTGCTGGTTTAGGTGGTTGGCTCTTTTTTCTTCGCTGCGTTCTGCCTTCTGGTGTAGCGTATAACTATAAATGTATCTATTTGTAGGCCCTATTTGTTTTTCTGTTTCGGGTCTTAAAAACCAACACACAAACACAAAATCAAATGCCGTTTATTTGTTTAATCCTTTTGCCCTTTTTCAGTTTCAAAACCAAAAAACAATCCTGTTAATTGTTTTTTCTGATTTTGTTATAAATCGGAATATTCAAAGAACGAACCATACACGGATTCTCCTACCTCATCACTTTACTGACACACACAATGTAAAGTGACAGGATCATTCCATAGACAAAAATCTTTCCATCTAACTAATTTAATTTAGGAGGATAGTCATTGCACAGATGTAAGTTAACCAAGTATTCTCATTATAGCCTAGTTATATCCTAGTTTTGCATATTTATACATTGCATCCGATTTTCATATTTCATGTGGCATCTGTATTTTTATGTAGGCTACAGCATCTGTATTTTCAACCCAGTCGCCAAGAAAAAACGTTGACGTGTACGTTTCCATGAACACTGGATACGTAGCATTTCAATGTAAAAAATAGCGTGTTATACCTACAGTATCCACGCGTGCCGCTGTGGAGGCGGGTTTCGGGGTTTGGGTTTCACGGCTTTCGCGGCAAATTGTGGACACGATTGTTTAGGGGGGGGGAGAGGTAGACTGTTGTTGACCGGGGAGGGGGGGGGGGAGACAGGTTTGTTGAGGGGGGGGGGGGGGACACGATTGTAGGGGGGGGGGGGGGGGGCACGACACGTTTGTTGAGGGGGGGGGAGACACGTTTTTTTGGGGGGGGGGGGGGCATGCTCGACAACGAGAGTTGGTTTTTATTGAACGCTCGACAACGAGAGTTGGTTTTTATTGAACGAGACTTCAACACGGAACAGCTGCACGAAACGATGGTCACGTCACTCTCGGTGACGGTGTCGACAACAATGAACACACGAACAATGTTAATAGAACAACACACAACCACATAACATCCCGAACCCATCAACCCCATATAGAGAGCATTTGCCTATCGAGCCCCCTTTTTATGGAATAGGCTGCCATCAGTGATCAGGGAAGCTGACTCTGTGGAGCTATTCAAAGGGAAGCTCAAAACGCACCTCTACAATCTTGCATTTGGAGTGTGAAAACAACAGATGCGTAGTGAAGACTACTCTGTTTGCTTGTGCTTTTCTTATTACATTATACATTCCCACTATGTACTTTTCCGTTCTAATTCACTATTCTGTCAGTTGTAGCGTGCTGCGGGTGCTGGACTGGATGCCTGGACTCTCCTCATGGATAACCGGCCAGAACCCCATCACCATTTTAATATGATGTACATGTATTTACCTGTATGCCATTTGTGGCACCCATTGCACTCCTGACCATCCCTGGAAGAAGGGATCCCCTACACTGCGTTTCTTCTCAAGATTTCTTCCTTGCTGATTCAAGGGAGTTTTTTCTTGCCCGTGTGGGGGCATGGGTAAAGGGGGGTGTCACAAATATTTGGCCTGTTTAGCCCTTTGAGACTGTAATGGTGATTAAGGGCTATACAAATAAAATTGAATTGAATTGAATTGAATCCTAACAACAAAACAAGTTAACAAAAGCCCCATTTGTCAACTGACAACCCCAATTCCCAGAATCCCCCGCGGCTCCGGAACACGGCGTAGCTTATATTAATCTTTATTATCTGAATGGGAAATGCAATATTTTAGGACAGATACACCATTAAACGCGTTTCTAATGACATTTCTAGCGAGAAATGTACATTTTCCTTACATAATCTTCAGTCAGTAAATGTGTATGATCTTTATTAATCTTTATTATCTGAATGGGAAATGCAATATTTTAGGACCGATTCACCGTTAAACGTGTTTCTAATAACATTTCTAGCGAGAAATATACTTTTTACTTGCATAATCTTCAGTCAGTGATTGTGTCTGATCTTTAGTTTTAAGGTGCGGCCACACCAGACGCGTATCTCGCGTACTTTTTACGCGAGATACGCGCGTAAAATGTTGCTTGACCATTTTGTGTCAAAAATTGTCACATACGCGCAATACGCCACACAACCCACACACACCGATAGCTGAAGCCAAGCAAAATACACACACACATTATTCACTGATCTTACCAGGAACGCCAATATCCTCTGCCACGTCGACCCACGCCCTCTCTGTTTTGTTCCTGTCCCTGTACGACACCATCGTGGTGTCGTACAGGACAGGACGGCCGCACACGGCGACGATGATATTTTGATCCACCTCCATTTCTGTTCGTGTAGTGTCTGTAGTGTTGATCAGCAGAGAAATAGTCCGCCAAGACGTTGAGGTTGCTTAGTAACCAGAGACTCTGTCCATGCAAGTGAACGGAGCGTTCCCTCTTCGTCATAACTATCAAACCAAACATCCTTCACATTCACCGAGCGAACATTATGAAAGTAAAATGCACATTTCTCGCTAGAAATGTTTCCATAAAAGCATTTAATGGCGTAACTATGTTACTATTTCCACACAGAATAAAGAAAGATGTCGCCCGTATGCTTCTGTCCAAGCTCACTACTCTCTGCCAGTGACGTCGGGTCAAGCTCAACGCTGATTGGGCAATACGGCTAATCGTCATGCGTATGAGCGTAAAAAGAAAAAAATTTTGAACTCTTGAAATGTACGCGATATATGCGCAATACGCGCGTAAAATGTTGCTTATACGCGTATTACGCATAATACGCGTAATACGCGCGTAAACCAATGGTTCCCTATGGAAAAAATGGCGATTTCATACGCGAAGTACGCGTCTGGTGTGGCCGCACCTTTATAGTTATTAGGATTTGATCGGCTCGCTCGCATGTTTCAACGTCAGGTTGTTAGGCTGCTTTCGCTAAACTAGCAGCTCACGTGCTTCCTGCGTTTGTGTTATTAAACTGTTACTTTATGTAACTTTTAATGATATCATCTTGTTAGAAACACGTATATCTGAGAGCCAACCCAGTCGCCAAAAGCATACGTTGACAGTGTACGTTTCGTGAACACTGGATTACGTCGCATTTCAACATAAAATAGCGTGTTACGCACGCACGCACGCACGCACGCACGCACGCACGCACGCACGCACGCACACACGCACACACGCACGCACACACGCACACACACACACACACACACACACGGTGCATTTCGCTGCTAAAACAACAACAAAAAAATATTCCCTCAAATATTCTTACTAAAGAACCGTTTTCCAAAGAACGAAATGTAATGTGGTATCCCGGTGCTCGGTTGAGCCGGAATCCACTGACAAAGCTCGCTTGGCCTTCGGGTTTTAGCCATGGCAGGCATTTATTAACAGTCAACTTAAATCAGACAAACAATGAAGGAGACGCGGTCTCTAGGGCCTCCGTGGGCCTCCGTGGGCCTCTAGGCTCTCTCGCTGCCCCGAGCCCTTCCTTCCTGCACCCGACCCGTGTTGTGCTGTGCTGTGCCTCCTTTTAAAATGGCTCCCGTGCTTTCGGCCAGGTGTCCCCCAATCACCCTGATTGGGGTGCCGAAAGGGCTGCTCTCCATCGCTGGCTGGTGGGTGGGGGTGGTACACCCTGTCCTCCACGGTACCCCGGGCCCGTCCAGGCCGAGGACCACGTGGCGGGATGCCACAGTAAACCAAAGCATTCTGAATGGGAGTGTTTCTCCGATTTTTCCATGCTACACAGAACGAAATGTAAACCCATGCAAATAAAGACTTCATGGTCATAATAATTTAAATATCATTAATCTCCTGAGTGTGTTGGGTGGCATTCTATTTTTTTCAACGGGGCTGGTGCCGTCTCCTTTTGACCTTTTGACCCCAGACTTCTGGGGGAATAGCTGAATCAATTCATTAGTCAATCAGAAGCAAGTAAATATCTTCCCGGTGGCGTAGAACATCTACGCTTCCAGGCGATTGCAACGGTGCCACACATGAGCATATTCGAACATGTTTAATGGTAGTAATTAGCTGTCGAAATTGGAGGCCTTAATCAATAATGAGCAGCTATTGATTTGCTTCCCGATAAAAAATTGTGACAAATGACATGTTATTTAGCATCTACACGTTGAGCTGAGTCCAATGACACCAAGCATGACACTCTAGCTAATGGTAACATGTATTTTACATGGTACACCTAGGTCTAGGACATGATCTCGGTGTAGCAAGGGGGCGAGCTTGATCTCATTGGACTCAGCTTAACGTGTAGATGCTAATTAACATGTAATTTGTCAAAAATCTCCATCGGGAAGCAAATCTATAGCTGGTCATTATTGATAAAGGCCTCCAAAATCGACAGCTAATTACTACCCCGAAACATATTCAAATATGATCATGTGTGGCACTGTTGCAATCGTCTCGAAACGTAGATGTCAAATTACACCTTGTTTGCCCTGTTGCACGACCGGGAAGATACTTTCATACTTCTAATGGATTGATTCATATTTTAAGGTTCTCGGAGTGAGACTTTAAGCGGCTGCAGCAGAAGTGTTGAGACGAAAGATGATATCAAGACATCAATAGAATATTCCCATTCACATTATGATTCTTCGTCATAACATCCGACCAAACATCCTTTACATTCACCGAGCGAAGATTATGAAAGTCCAGGCCCCCCCTTCCTGCACTCGGGGTCCGACCGGGCCAAGTTTCGGTGCGGGGGTCCCAGTTAGGCCCTAGAATATGGTATTCAAATTTCAGGGCGGTAGGACCTTCCTGTCTCAAAAACTGTTTTTCCACCACATTCTGAACCATTAGGTCTCGCAGGCAACACTTCTGAAGGGGCTTTGTCCAAATGACAGTCCATTTGGGAAAACTTTTTTTTTTTGCTAGAACTACAAATCTTGGATATGTCGTTCTCGGGGCCCCGGGAAATGTGTGTAAACATTTTAGCATCCCTAGCAATCTCGAAAAGGCCGGAAAAGGGGTGTGACCTCCAACAGTACAGTCAATGTACATAAGACAGAGGTTAGTTTCTAGGCCCCATTTCTTGCGGGATGGAGGTGTACATTTGTGGCTTAATGTGTGTAGACACAGCTGGCCTGTGGCCACGTCTTTGAAGTCTGGGGTCAAAAGGTCAAAAGGAGCCGGCACCACGCCGCTTATGAGATAACAAAAAGTGAATCTGTATTTCTCTCATAACATTTTGTCATTATTGAAGAGAGGCCTGATTCTCAGATATGCATGTTGGACTCTTAGGGTATAGGTCTGGGAAGAACTTCAGGCCAAAATCTTGCAAGCGAGCCGCTGGGTGCAGGTGCAACGAGATGGAGCACTTGCTGGGTCATTTCCTGTAGGGCTGGAGCCACAGGTTGAAGCGTATGCGTCCTTTAAAACCCCCTTTGATATATAAGAGACCCCAAGGTACAGTTTACTTAAATCTTCTCGCCTCAGTCACCTATTGCATCACTTCCTTTAGGGCTTCGGCCTCCTAATTGATCATTGTAGTGTAATTGAATGCCCTCTTTCATATTACTTCCACCACTGGGACGTGGCAACAACTCTCCAAATCCATATGGGGAGGGGGGGGGGATGCTTTTGGACAGTAGGGGTGTACACTAGACATAAATAGGAAGCAAACTCAGGAGAAGGAATGACCTCTCACAAATATTTATTGAATAAATTGTTTCAAATAACCCTGCCTCGTTAAATCAATGAACTTGGTGTTTTGCTTTCAAAAATAGGTTATAGAAGAAGTCTAAACTGCAGAAAATAAAAACATCCAAGCTGCCTTTTAAGGATACCTCGGAATATCTGTCTATTTTTTAACCGTCGGACCCCAGTTTACGACAAAAACAACACAATTTACGGCAGCTCCTTTGCCGCGTGGTTTTTAGAGCCATGTAAGGATTAGAGGGGGCGGTCGATAGCAACCACCATAGCAACCATGACGGTCAAGTGACTGGATGCAGCCCCGTTTAAAAAAATAGAATACCACCCAACACACTCAGGAGATTAATGATATTTAAATTATTATGACCATGAAGTCTTTATTTGCATGGGTTTACATTTCGTTCTGTGTAGCATGGAAAAATCGGAGAAACACTCCCATTCCGAATGCATTGGTTTACATTTCGTTCTTTGGAAAACGGTTCTTTAGTAATAATATTTGAGGGAATATTTTTTTGTTGTTGTTTTAGCAGCGAAATGCACCGTGTGCGTGTGTGTGTGTGTGTGTGTGTGTGTGTGTGTGTGTGTGTGTGTCTGTGTCTGTGTGTCTGTGTGTGTCTGTGCGTGCGTGTGCGTGTGTGTGTGCTTGTGTGTGTGCGTGCGTGTGTGTGTGTATAACACGCTATTTTATGTTGAAATGCGACGTAATCCAGTGTTCACGAAACGTACACTGTCAACGTATGCTTTTGGCGACTGGGTTGGCTCTCAGATATACGTGTTTCTAACAAGATGATATCATTAAAAGTTACATGAAGTAACAGAAACGCAGGAAGCACGTGAGCTGCTAGTTTAGCGAAAGCAGCCTAACAACCTGACGTTGAAACATGCGAGCGAGCCGATCAAATCCTAATAACTATAAAACTAAAGATCAGACACAATCACTGACTGAAGATTATGCAAGTAAAAAGTATATTTCTCGCTAGAAATGTTATTAGAAACACGTTTAACGGTGAATCGGTCCTAAAATATTGCATTTCCCATTCAGATAATAAAGATTAATAAAGATCATACACATTCACTGACTGAAGATTATGTAAGGAAAATTTTCATTTCTCGCTAGAAATGTCATTAGAAACACGTTTAATGGTGTATCTGTCCTAAAATATTGCATTTCCCATTCAGATAATAAAGATTAATATAAGCTACGCCGTGTTCCGGAGCCGCGGGGGATTCTGGGAATTGGGGTTGTCAGTTGACAAATGGGGCTTTTGTTAACTTGTTTTGTTGTTAGGATTAAGTGGGGTTGATGGGTTCGGGATGTTATGTGGTTGTGTGTTGTTCTATTAACATTGTTCGTGTGTTCATTGTTGTCGACACCGTCACCGAGAGTGACGTGACCATCGTTTCGTGCAGCTGTTCCGTGTTGAAGTCTCGTTCAATAAAAACCAACTCTCGTTGTCGAGCGTTCAATAAAAACCAACTCTTGTTGTCGAGCGTGCCCCCCCCCCCCTACAAACGTGTCCCCCCCCCCCCCTCAACAAACGTGTCGTCGTCCCCCCCCCCTTCAACTAACGTGTTCCCCCCCCCCCCTATAATCGTGTCGTCGTCGTCCCCCTCAACAAACGTGTCCCCCCCCCCCTCCCCGGTCAACAACAGTCTACCTCCCCCCCCCCCCTAAACAATCGTGTCCACAATTTGCCGCGAAAGCCGTGAAACCCAAACCCCGAAACCCGCCTCCACAGCGGCACGCGTGGATACTGTAGGTATAACACGCTATTTTTTACGTTGAAATGCTACGTATCCAGTGTTCATGGAAACGTACACCATCAACGTTTTTTCTTGGCGACTGGGTTGGTATTTTAAATGTAGCTTATATCTTCTTTTCGCATTTTACCTTTTGCTGAGGTGGGCGCTGTATTAGCCTACTGTATAGGCTGTCTGTATTTGTGTAAGAGTTATTTGTATTGTGTAACCTGCTGGATTCTGAAAGTTAGTTTGGGGTAAATAAAGTGTGTCCGTCTGTCTGTCTGTCTGTCTGTCTGTCTGTCTGTCTGTCTGTCTGTCTGTCTGTCTGGTGGAAAATGCCGTGAAAAATGTATGCACGGTGCGTTCAGGATTAGGACTGATATTATGTCGGCATAGGCCTAATCAATCGGGTTTTAATATTTGAAGCATTCATATCTGTCTATTCTTTTCGTAGGCTACTCTGCTGTTGGCCTTGATGGGGAGATATTTTTTTGCTTCCATGTACAAATAGTTGAATCCAACAACATTCCTGCGTCACCAGAGCCCATTTAAGCACCGTGTCAGACTCAGTAGACTGTTACAAGCCTCTGAACGTTGTTAGAGCATGGCTCCCCAGTTCATCAGTGTCTCTCTCTATGGCTCCCTCTCACTCCTTTCCACTGTGTATTAATATCGATTGAACAAGAGAGGATGTTACGATAAACGCTCCATGGCTGTAATCATTTAAATATAATTTACTTATAAAGCGTGTAACAAGACACCTAGATGATCTGGCTGGCTGACTAAAAAGGCACTGAATTTGGAACTTATAACACAGGAGGTCTGGCTTGCGGACTAAAAAGCATTGCGATCATAAAAGCGTGACTGTAGATGTGCATGAATGATGATAGTGTAGACAGCGAACAGTGTTACACCCACTAGCTTTATTAGCCCAGTTCCAACCACCAACAACGACCAACACGCCCCAGCATGCTGTGCGTCCCTGTGACGTCAGCACGCAGCAGCAGTAACCATGGAGACTGTCAACACAGTCTACATCCCCCTTCTTAAGTTACATGCTAACGAGGCACATAACATGAAACAGCAGACAATAGAAAACAGCAGACAATAGAACATGGCACATAATAGAAAATAACAGACTTGCATATAATGAAAACCCAAGCATCTAATACAGAACATGTAACATATCTGTTTTTTTCTTTTTTTTCTTTTAGAAAGTGTGTCCAACAGTCCACACAGCCAGAACAGGCTGGGGGTCAAATGTCAGTGTGCCAGCACATCACAGAGCTGGTCTGTGACAAAGTCCTCGTAGAGAGAGCTGGGTCTCGACGCTCTCCCTGAGCGAGTAAAAATCACAGGCCGCTGTCCCTGTGACAATTCCGGTCCCACACTGTCATGTTGTGGGCTTCGTGGATGTGCGATTACAGCAACAGCAGGTGGGTCCCCTGCCGTGGAGTCAGGAACATAGGTCTCAGGTGTCTGGAGTAGGTGGCGTCTGTTCCTGATATATGTTGCATCTCCAGCCTGGACCTTGTAACTATTTGGTTGTGGTGCTGTTCCTAGCACTGTTGCCAGTCTGTCGTGTCCTCTCTTTGTCTGCATTCTCACTGTCTGCCCAGCTCGCAGTGGAGCCAGTGGCCTAGCTGATTTGTCGTAGTAGGCCTTTCCACTCTGTCTCACCTGTGTTAGAGCCATCTGGACCTGTGTCTCCACTTCGGGTGAGTACATGGCTTTGGTCATGGGAATGAAAGCCCTGGTGCGCCGAGAGAGTAGGCATTGAGCTGGCGACGGCAACCCGTCCCTGGGCATGTTGCGAAGGCTGAGGAGAGCGGCGTCTATGTCCGTTCTATCTCGTGCACATTTCTCCAGCAGGTGCTTTGCCGAGTGCACAGCCCTCTCAGCAAGCCCATTGGACTGAGGGTACAGTGGACTGCTGGTGACATGACAGAAGTCCCACTTGCGAGCAAATTCCCGGAACTCCCTGCTTGTGAAGTAAGCAGCATTGTCTGTCATGAGTTGCTGTGGTACCCTGTGAGTAGCAAAGTGTCGTTTAAACTTGGCCACCAATCGGGCGCTTGTTGTGCCCGAGAGCCGGTCTATCTCGAACCAGCCAGAGTAGGAGTCCACAAGCACAAGATGCTCCTTCCCCTCCCACTCAAAAACATCTGCTGCGGTGAGGGACCAGGGTAGGTCAGGGATGTCATGCAGTTGAAGGGGCTCCTTAGGCTGGTGCGAAGTGGCTTTTTCAGTATGGTAATGAGCGGCTGATGGTCAGTTTCAACAGTCACAGCCCGTCCATATATGTAGTGATGGAATTTTGTGCAAGCATAGACAAGGGCCAGGAGCTCTTTCTCAATCTGAGCATAGAGTGACTTAGTCTCTGTGAGGGCCCTGGAAGCGAAAGCCACCGGTCTGCCGTTTTGGAGGCAGACAGCACCTAGTCCGTGCTGTGAGGCGTCAGCTGACAGCACAACAGGTTGGTGCACATCAAAGTACCGCAGAACTGGGGGACCTGCGATAAGTTCCTTGAGCTTTGTGAACGCCGCTGTGTGGAGCTCCAGCCAGCACCAGTCTACATCCTGGCGCAACAGCTCGCGCAGGGGCGCCGTGACCTCGCTGTAGTCTGGTACAAATTTGGCCAAGTAGTTGGTCATGCCTAGGAACCTTAGGAGACCGTTCTTGTCCTCAGCCGGGGGAATCAGGCGGACGGCAGCGGTCTTGGCAGGGTCGGGTTTCACACCCTGGTCGGTGAGCAGGTGACCGACATAAGCAACCTCAGTGACCCTGAAACGGCACTTCTCAGGGTTCAGTCTGAGGTTGACAGCCCGTATCCTGTCCATGACTTGGCGGAGACGGAGATCATGCTCCTCTCTCGAACGGCCCACACTAAAATGTCATCTATCACAATTGCACACGGCAGTCCTTCGAAAAGCTGCTCCATGCACCGCTGGAAAACTTCACTCCCCGTGGTGATGCCATAGGGCATCCGCAGGAAGGCATAACGGCCCACAGGAGTCATGAAGGTGGTGAGTTTCGAGGATTCTTTGCTGAGCGGCACCTGCCAGAAACCACACTTAGCATCCAGAATGCTGAACAGCTTGGCATCAGGCATGTCAGCGATCACCTCTTCCACAGTTTTCAGCGGGTGGTGGGGTCTGAGGAGGGCTTTGTTGAGGTTGACGGGGTCGATGCACAGTCTAATGCTCCCATCTCGTTTGCTCGCAGCCACCATGGCTGAAACCCATTCAGTGGGCTCCTGAACCGGTGTGATGAGTCATTCTATGTCGGGTCATTCTATGCAGTTCCGCCACAATCTTGTCCTTCATGGCCAGTGGCACCCGTCTTGGAGCGCATACAGTGGGGTGCACGGTGTTATCCAGGCGCATGTGATACACCACCGGCAGCTTGCCAATGGCGCTGGTGTCGAACAGGTCCTTGTACTCCGTCAGCCCTGGCGCCTCCTGCTGGACGACGGCATGCACCTCTGGTCCAAAAATCACATAGCCGAGCCTGACACTGTCTCTGAGACCCAGCAGTGGTTTGACGTTTCTGTCCACAACTTGGAAACGTAGCAAACCACAACTAAAAACCATGTCTGCCGCACCAAGAGTCTGGATTATATGACCTCCGTACGCTACAAGATTTGCTCTTTTGTTGAGATTGACGTGAGCAGTAGGATCAATGTACTGTAGAAGAGCCCTGGATATGACGTTGCATTTGGCCCCAGTGTCAATTTTCACAGTCAGTTGTCTGCCAGTGTTGCATGCAGACAGCTCAGCAAACCTTTCATCTTGTCCACGCACATCCTCTGGCTTGTCTATGCTGTCACAGTAAAACATTTCCACAGTCTCACAGTGAAACACATCAGTTGGCCCTTGCAGTGGCTGTGTCACACTAAATTTGTACCGGGGGCGAAATTTGTACCGGGCGCGTCATCATTACGTAATCCATTACAAACCTGCCCTGCAACAGATGATCGCGTCGTCCGTTGCCGGGAAGGTTTCAAGAAACATTCGCGCTCATGTTGCCAAAGACGAAATAACATAATACAGTTAACGGATCGCTAGATAATGTAATGTTTTGTTGGGTTCCTTAATAAACACACGATGTATCTTGGAACAGACATCAACATGCAGCGCGCCAATCCAACTGCGCATGCTCCGTGTGACGGTCTAATAACTGATGTTGATATCATTACAGATAACACTTGTTTTTACTTTATATTTGTATTGTATTTAATTGTTTAATCAAATTTAGCAAGTAAACTGAGTGTTTAAAGCAGGTCAAGGACGAAATAGCACAATACAGATAACGGATCGCTAGATAGAAGGTTTGCGAATGTTCACGTCATTCGACGCGATCGTCCGTTGCCAGGCAACGGACGAAGCGATCATCTGTTGCCAGGCAGATTTGGAGTGGATTACGTCTGGATGACGCGGCCGGTACAAATTTCGCCCCCGGTACAAATTTAGTGTGACAGCTGCGTGTCAAGTTCACTCACGTGTGTGTATCTGCCTCTGCGTGCAGCGGGGGGGCGGAGCCTGCCCTGGCCTGTTGGGGGCAAACGGTTTGCCTGATCTGCAGCATCTAGAAAAATGGTTCATTCTTCCACACGTGTTGCAGCGCTTGTTGAGCGCTGGACATTTGTTCCGGTCTGGTGCGTGTTGGCCACCGCAGTTTGTGCATGGGTCAAACTGCACTGTGCACACCTCTGCTTCCTTTTTTAGTTCTCTGTTGCCCTTCTCAGATCGTTCGTGTAGCATGCAGATCTCAACGGCCGAATTAAGCGTCAGTTTCTTCTCCTTTAAAAGCTGTGCACGGACAGATTCATTGTAAATACCACAGACCAAACGATCTCTAATCAGTTCATCATGCAGTGTCCCGAAGTCACATTTCTTGGCCATGACCTTCAACGCGGAAACATATGACTGGATTGACTCATGCCGTTTCTGGTCAGTTGTGTTGAATGCATGTCTGTCCATAATCACGTTCTTTACCGGCAGGCATAATTCCTCAAATTTCTTTACCAGCACGGCAGGGTCCTCGCGATCCTCGTCGGCCGCAAAATCAAATGTGTCGAGTTTATCCAATGCCTCCGGACCGGCGAGGTTGAGAAACGTGTAAGCTTGCACTTTCGTACTAGCCGTCGCCAGCCCGGCGTTGCTATAGACATGCCATTCCCGCTTGAACTTCTCCCAGTTGTGAGCGATATCCTCATTAAAGACGAGCGGGTCGATCCGGCGGAGTCCTTGTGCCATCTTAAATTAGATTCGGCTCACTTCTGACACCATGTAGACGTGCATGAATGATGATAGTGTAGACAGCGAACGGTGTTACACCCACTAGCTTTATTAGCCCAGTTCCAACCACCAACAACGACCAACGCGCCCCAGCGTGCTGTGCGTCCCCGTGACGTCAGCACGCAGCAGCAGTAACCATGGAGACCGTCAACACAGTCTACAGTGACCATCTGACAAAAGCACAAATCTGACAATAAATGGATTCGATCCGACAACCTCTTCCTTCCATAGCAAGCGTCTCTATCGATTGGACCACGGTAATCACAACATTGAAACTGCATTTACTAATACATATATCTATATGAATATGACGCTACACCTAACGCCAAATGAGAGGAGATCTGTGTTGAACTGATTTGGTCTGCTTGTCTTGTTCAGCGATTGGGCGCAAACACTTCAAATGCATTGGCTGAGAGAAAAGAAGGGCGGAGATTATTAGCATACTAGAGAAACGCCGTATTTTACGGCGTTGTGATGTGCACAAAAGCGCCGTATTTTACGCGCGGTTTGATGTTCAAAACGGCGCTTTTTACGCACGCTCTTGAAAGGCTCAATTGCGGCGTAAAAAGCGGCGCTTTCTTGCGCATGACGGCGTATTTTACGGCGTTTTTCTACATTTTACGGCGTTTTTTACGGCGTAATGAAGGTGATACTAGCCGTCGCCAGCCGGCTAATTGGAGAAAGCAATTACATTAACTTTCTCCACTTTTATGACACATGAGCTTTATGGCTCCTCTCAGCACTTTACTTTATTTACTTTATTTATTTAACTTATTTAACAATTCTATTATTGCACTACCTCCATGGTCATACTGGTACTTTCTTGTATTGTTGTTCTGTCTTGTCCCTTTGTTCTGTTCTATGTTCTATTTGTAATGCTCCAGCCTGCATGGAGAATACCATTCAAAATTCCTAGTACCTGTGTACATGGCGAAATAAAGAAATTGAATTGAATTGAATTGAATTGAATTGATACGCGTCTAACTGATGCCGTTTTCTGGCGGGGATGGCTTGCCATACATGCTTGCCTCGGCACGTTGCCATAGCGATCGATTGGAGTGATTTAGCTGCTTGTGCGAAGGAGTGTTCAAGTGTTGGAGCGCAGAAGCAGGTGACACAGAAAGACCGGCTGGTTGCAGGGTTCATCGGGAGACATGCTTCCCCTGTTGACCATTGAATCGCCCAGATTTAGAAAAATACTAGATAAAATACCCGCGACTCGCAAGCCAACATCCGACAGGAAGACATTTTCCCATTACCTGAACAAGTGTTATACCGACATGGAATCGAAGCTCAAAATAATTTTTCGAGTCCTCCCTGGATCATGTGTCCACCACCGCGGACATTTGGTCCGCCAACAACAAAAGTTACTTAGGAATGACGTTGCACTGGATAGACAGCATTACTTTAAAACTTGAGAAGGCTGCTCTTGCCTGCAAGAGGGTTAGAGGAAGATACACAAACGATGTCATAGCTTGCGAAATAGATCAGGTCAGCCTTTGGACCACATAAAGTAACAGCACGTGTCGCCGCCGCTTAAGTAGCCTACATTTCTGGTTTAATTGTATGGGATAAAGTGACCTTTTTATATTTTTCATTGACCACTTAATTTTTGTTCTCATGTTTCCCAAACCTGTGTTTTGAAACTTGTGTGTTGTTACTGATTGACCTCACCATAGCCTACTTTATCCTGTTGTTTGTGGATTTTACAGTGAGGCATTTCTTCTTTGCAGACAGGGATATCGTCCTTTCATCTTTCATCTTTTCTATTAATTAATTTTTAATTAATTTTATTGTATGACAATGTTTATGTGTGAAGCACTTTGAGTCTGCCTTGTGTATGAAAAGTGCGTTATAAATAAAGTTGCCTTGCCTTGCCTTTCATATGGTTTATATGCTATTTTATATAGATTTATACATTAAACACTAAGTGATAATAGGGCTATGATGTTTGTCCATGTATCTACAGTAAATTAAGAAACGGGAAAGTAAAGTAATAAGTAGTGAAGTTACTTTTCAAATGCAGGAACTAAAGTAGTAAAGTAATCTCATTACAATTTACAGAAGTAACTAGCAAGAAGTAACTAATTACTTTTTTTGAGTAGCTACCCCAACACTGCCCCTGTATTAGAGTTACAAGAAGAAATTAGAAGATCACAGGAGAGAAAAGCACCGTACCAAATGGTCTTTCAGGACTTTACCCTATTCTGATAAAGGGACACCAAGGTCAGGACGTTCCATGGGGATCACAGCATTTCCGGATTATTATCTAGACTCCTCTTTAAAGTTTAAAGTTGGTCCAGGTCCAGGGGTCAACCAGCACTGGGGACTCTTTTCAAGAGTCCACCTCACTCTGCAGGAGCGTGGTAGTTAATGCACAGTCGAACACACCTGACAAGGTTTAAGTACCAAAATGACAACACAAATAAAATATTTCCTGAGGGATTATGGTAAT